>NC_084749.1:33629356-33791856 GCF_033978785.1 Entelurus aequoreus | reverse complement strand
CATAATTTTTTCTCACTGGCGCGTTGTTTGACAGCTCTTCTTCGTTGGTTGTCCTGCAATTTGATCGGATGAATGCTGTGGTACGAAAACAACGTGGATGTAATTTGAATGGCTGTTGTACTGAGAGCACACATGCTGATAGACACACACACGTACACAATGAACGATACGGAGCGCTCCTGAATCATTTTTTAATCTTTGGGTTTTGGAGAAAGTAGCAAGTCTTGTCAAGTCAAAAGGCTCAAGTCCAAGTGAAGTCACAAGTCATTGATGTTAAAGTCCAAGTCGTGTTGCAAGTCTCTTTACATTTTGTCAAGTCGAGTTTAAAGTCATCAAATTCATGACTCGAGTCTGACTCGAGTCCAAGTCACGTGACTCGAGTCCAAACCTCTGGTATTACGATAAAAGAATAACGACGTTGCTAACACGGATGTTTACTACAAATAATATTTGTTGAGATGTACCAGCGACGCAGTGTTGTTAACCTCAACATGTTAAATTTAAAACAGCAGTAAGTTATGTTTTGACATTTTCCCAAGGTATAATAAATGCTACGACCCACAGAATGTACTTTTCCGTAGTCAAGCAACACACAAGCTTATAATAGAGTAAGGAATTTTAATACAACAACATAGTATTCATTTAGACGAAAAAAAAACCCCAAAATAAAAGCATGCTGGAATGCATTGCGATTCAAATAAAAACATTATAGACCTCTTAATACATCACTCTGATATAGAATGTTTTCCATTTTGAATAAAAGAAACATTTTACCTGACGAGCTTCTCGCTTAAAACCTACAGTCTGTAGCTAAAATAGATTACAGTACTTCAATATAAAAATAGACTCTTTGTGGATGTACGTATTTGTCATTTAACTCAACTGCGGTTTTCAGATGGACGGTTGGGAGAGTCCACAGATCTACTTGGGTCCCTCAGTGGCACATCCGAGAGGTCATCTCTTTCTGTGTCACGCAAAAAAACACATACACAAATATTATGAGCTAATGCGGAAAAGGAAACACACGTAACCACCATAAAATACAGAAGAATAGACAAAATTAGAGTGTCCGCCCTGAGATCGGTAGGTTGGAGTTCAAATCCCAGCCGAGTCATACCAAAGACTATAAAAATGGGACCCATTACCTCCCTGCTTGGCACTCAGCATCAAGGGTTGGAATTGGGGGTTAAATCACCAAAATGATTCCCGGGCGCGGCGCCGCTGCTGCCCACTGCTCCCCACTGCTCCCCAAGGGGATGGGTCAAATGTAGAGGACAAATTTCACCACACCTAGTGTGTGTGTGACAATCATAGGTACTTTAACTTTAACTTTAAAAATAGATAAAGCTCATACAAAGATAAGTCTATTGAGTTTTTGCAAATCTATAAAAGCATACAATATTCTAACTATATACAAATGGAAAATCATTAATAAAGAATCTGAACAGGCTAACAGGTTTGACTGTAATGTCAACAATAATGTTTAATCTTATTATTGTTGAGCGTCATCATTTCCTAACTGAAATATTTTGACACATTACTTGATACATCTCCCATCATCCTCCAGTACAGCAGAATTAAAACACAACTAATTAATCCTCATTATTACAAGACCCTGGTAGGGCATAAACATGAGCCACCAACTGCAGGTCAATTTTAAACCTCAGGGGTAAGGATGGGTACCTTTCAAATTTTAAACGATATGGTACCAATTTCTCGGTGTTAATAAATGTTAATATGTTCATCTCACTTGTTTTATTTAGCATTTAACATTGAGCTATGCTTTCCAGTTGTTAGCTTGTTTTCTTACACTTCTGTGTCTCATGTACTGTATTACATAGTATACTTTGCATGCAGTTACAATTCCAAGATATTAGATGGCAGTAATGTATAGACTAGGGTAGGGATGGGCGATATGGCCTAAAATATAAATAAATATATGCATACTGTATATACACAAAAATAAACATGAATCAGGGCTCGAATTTAACCACGGCAAGTGCCGTCTTTGGCCGTAATGCCCAAAAAATTGACCAACATTTGCGGCAAGAACATGCCGTGACCGCCCTTGACGTTTTAGTTGTTAATGGACGAGGGATGTAAAAATAAACGGTATATTGATAATTTGCGATAAAATTCCCGACTGTTAGTAATACCGTTAAATTTTTTTATTACCGAAAAAAATTCATTTATTAATGCATTTTCGGCAACACAAAGTCAGTCGCATGCGCACTAGCGTCGTTTGGCTTGATAATCATGGTGGACCAACGACACCGACTTTGCTGCGGAGATTTCCCCTCGGAATAAACGGAGCCAAGCGCTTTGTTTAATGTCATTTTCCCTTGCTTCCCAGCGTGTGTTTAAGAGCACACTGCTGTGTTTAGATGGAGACAGGTGTGGACAATATTGGAGACCCTTGTCCCCACACTAAAAGTATACAGCGAAGGAGAAAACTATTTGATGTTTTGCAGCAGGCGATGTGTCGTGAACGTTGTCACAACTTGTTTATAAAATCTTTACTGTGTTGACTGGGATGTTCACTCCTTTATTTAACTGCAACCTGTATCAGTGTTCAAATAACATCAATACTAAATATAATGTTTATTAATACATAATTAATACATAATTTACGGTAATTAAAAATGTAAACGGCATTACTAACCGTCGGGAATTTCACAGCGGTTTATCATTATACCATTTACCGTTACATCCCTAGCTGAGAGCCATGCAGAGTGAGACCTCTTTCTCTTTGAAAACAAACACACACGGATATATCAGTTTATCGATGCCCGCAACGTATTTCGAATTCATTTTCATTTATTGTTAAGATTGATTGACTTATTGACTATCGGCCCAGGCCTAGTCACCATTAAAACATTTTCCAAGGAGCAAGTGGTGTTTGTTATTAGCGTACTGACTGCCTCCACTGCAGCACACACAAACTAACTGTTTCCTTAAACACTTTTAATTGGCAAAAAAGAAAGGATACAAGGCTAAACAATTCTGATTGGTTAACTGGTCTGGCACTCAAATGCCAGTGAAGGCGGAGAAGAAAATACTCAGTCTCTTGCGGTTATTTATCGCACTAACTAAAACCTCAATGTTGATTCAACGTCGATTAATTGTGCAGCCCTATTGTATATCGTCTAAATCGCACTACCCTAGACTACGGTGTGTTGCCAGGAAGTAGTCTACGCCATTAAGTTGAATTTGCCAGTCTTTTCTTTTGTTAAACCCTACAAATTGTTCATAATGTAAGCATTCTAATTATTGCACACCGGCTGTGTGATTGTAACATGCATCCTCGTCGTAGTTTTCATTAGAAAATTTGGAGGTGATGAAATCGCCATATAAATTCACTAATGCTAATCAGAAGCATGTCAATGGAAAATCCAATGTAAATTAGCATCGAGATAGCCCATTTTGAAAAATGGAGCCTTACTGTACTTTTAAACACCTTTTTCTTACTTTGTTGGCAAGGGATATTGTAAGATAATGGGCTTTAACCGGAATCGGTACCCAGTAGTAGACCGACTTCAGTCAGTGCCTATAAAAGGTACCAAATTCGGTACCCATCTCTGTTGCTATGTTACTTAGAAAATAAACAGCGTTTATATCTGTGCTCCAGATATAATAAACAAGGGAACACTCTCAATATTCCACGGCTGTGTGTGTGTGAGAGTCACATTTTTTGTCATGTGTCTTTTCAACTTACCAGAGGCTCCAGCTCTTTGTGGTCTGTCAGGTTGAACTCAGTAACAAAGTAATAGAAATGCTTGTAGCAGGTATTGACGTGAGCCTCGGCTCCCATCTGGCTCACTCGGTCAAAGTGGTGGATGTAGACGTGGACAAACACCCGGAACAGGCGGGACAAAATCTTCTTAGCCACCTGCATGAAGGTCTTAGGGAAAGGAGTACCTGGGGGTCAGACAGATGGGAAATGGGAGGAGACCAGGAGTCAATCCAAGTTGTAGGACCGGAGAATAGAATTAAAAATAACCATGTCAGCATATTTTATCGAGGATTTGTCTGTTACGACCGCGTTGTTTGTCCTTGCGTGCTAAAAAGAACCACATAGCATCAGGCCACACGCGGCTGGGAAACATGTGGTCCAAAAGAGGCTGCATGATTCATTCAGGACGGCCGTTTTCCTCTGACCCATCCAATAATATTTCTGGACTCTTTCCCAGCGGGCAAGAGTGTCAGGGACGTTTTTTTCCCTAATCACCGCCTGTTGTACATTGTGTGACCTACTTAATAAATCCTCTTCTACTGAGATCTGTTGTGATTCAGCTGCACGGCCACTACAATACACACTTGCAGAAATAGAGAATGAATAGAATGTCATGGCAACAGAGGAGAGAGACAGCAATGCAATGCATGTGGCCTTGCAGATTTATATTTAAAAAAAATCTCTGCATAAAAGAAATCTCTGCATCTGCATATCTTACCTTAACTTCTTTCTCCAATTTTGTGACATTTGTTTTGCCAACCTACTGCAAAATATATTATGGACATTCTCTATTATGAGGATTAAAGCCAACATTAGTCTGCAAAATATATTATGAACATTCTCTATTATGAGGATTAAAGCCAACATTAGTATTTAAAAAGGTTTTGTGTCCACAGATTACCACAAATAGCCTCCTAAACCAGTGATTCACAGTTATTGTGCCAGGACACATAAGTGTTCCGTGAGGGGTCATCAGGTGTGGCATGGTTAGGGGGTGTACCAGTCACATTTAAACCGAAACAGAAACAATTCCTTGTGCCTGGGAATCTATACCGGTAGTCAACTCAATCAATTTTTGGTACTTTTATGTGTGTTATTAAATGGCAACTGTTTGATAATAACATCAATTTTTTAAAGGGGATCTGCACTTTATTTTAGAATTTTGCCTATCGTTCTTCCCCAAACAAAACATCAAAACGCCTCAATTATCGTTTTATATACCTGATGCAAGTATATATGTAATGTAGTAACGAGCACATTTATAATAACATTTAATATTTATGTATTTTGATCATTTTAGGCTTACACGGCACATTAATTAAAAAAAATAAAAATCACGACATTGGCTTTTTTTTTTCTTCATCACTGATTATTACTATCTGCAGACTTTATGAGAGCCAACAAACATAATAAAACATCACTTACTGTACATGATCTGCTGTCATTAGGATACTGACTGCTGGGATGTTCATATATTCCCATTTAGATGAAAAATGTCACAAAGACACGAGGTGGGTGGGAATAAGTGCTTTTCATGTCGTTCTGACCAATTCCAGGTCCTAAATGGCTGTCAATGTGTACTAACCTGTCTGATTATACTCTCAGCCAACTACTTTTTAGGTGAAAAGCATGATTTCTGATGTTCCAAAAACTTACAGGGAGCAGGGAAGCGAGGAAACAGCAGACCACTTGATGATGTAAAAATAGTGACACACGGAAGTGATCACGTCACCGCTATAAATAGTTTGTCTGCGTTAGCGCTTATAATAACAATATCACTAATACTTGGTTAATATTCAAGTCACGAAATGGAAATGGAATACTGTTGGCCCTCTTTGAATGGTTTATCGTATTTTATGGGCGGAATAGTGGAGCTCCCATTGGCTTCGCTGTAGGCAGACTTTTATTTACACTTATTTAATATTTAGAATGCATTAAAAAAAAAATCCATCCATTGTCATGTCTTTCATATTGATTGGGAACGATAGGCAAAATTTCAAAAAAAGTGCAGTTCCCCTTTAATGTAACATATAAAATTAGCTAACTATGATACAAGTGCTGTCCAGGTATCATATTTGCAAGTAGACTTTACATGCAGTTGCAATTCCAAGACGTTAAATGGCAATAGTGTAAAGACTACAGTATTGCTTAGCTAGGAATTAGCCTTTGCCAAGACGCTATTTACTAATAGTAATAGTTGACTATTTACAGTGTATAGTGGTTAGCATGCCGGCTGCAGTCAGGAAATCAAGGATTCTTTTTTGGCATGTCTGTGGGGAAGTCAGCTGGAATAGGATCCATTTTACACGTGAACGTGTGTAGGTGAAGAGTAAGCACCCAATCTATTTGTGGCGGTCCACTTTGGCATGTCTGTGTGGAAGTCAGCTGGAATAGGATCCATTTTACACGTGAACGTGTGTAGGTGAACATTAAGCGCCCAATCTATTTGTGACGGTCCAATTTTTTTTAGCATGTTGCCACAAATGTACACTGGGAAACACTGCACTCAGCTAAGTGTATGGTGACAAGTCTCTTTTTGTCTCAAGTTCTACCAAGAGACGAGCCAATTGATCAGCTGCCGACCAGTATCGGACAATTTTTGTGAAAGTGTGTGATCGCCAATGCCTTTGAATGGCGATCACAAACGCAGATCCCCTTTGGGTGACAGTATTTTTAGTGCCCCCGCTGACAAGTAGATAGCAGCTAATTATGTATTTCCATACACAGTATGGAGCCGCCCGCCTAAGGTAATAATAAATAATCCCCTCTATTGCCGTAAATAAACTGTATTTATTAGTATTTGAAGGATTATAACTGGAGGACGAGACTACATGTTCCACCAGGACCAAGCCAGGAGCAGGCATGCTAAAAGCAAACTTAACCGCTGAACTTGCTTAAAAAAATCACCAAGAAATTGGCATTGTCAGTCAGTACACCATTTATGGGCGGATCCACCCATAAATCAGTGTTGATACCAAGGGTAGCATCAGTATATGATTGATTAAATAGATTTTTTTATTTTCTCAAAATGTTGTTTTTGTTTATGTTTACAAACACAGGGAATAGTTCCATTGACACAGGAGGACTGAGTGAAAAAAACCAAAGAATTTAAATGAGTAATACGTAGTAGTTTTTACTTTTGCTTAGTTATTGTGTACTATTGACTTTGTTTTGCTTAGAAAATGTATGTAATAAATAATAAGGAACCGGTTGAAATATTGTGTGGATATTGTTAAACTGTCAATAGCACTCACTATAAATAAATAAATAGACAAAGTTACAGTCAATACATATGTAATTGGTATTGGTATGGGTCGATCTCACTTGTGAATGATCGGTATCAGAAACCCTGTTAGGAACGGAACATCTCTGGTTTTACCCCAATAAAAGCAAAATGCTTAAAATCACCCCTTTGATGCTTAATGAATGTTTTATTGGCTAATTGTCCTGACAATATTGGTAGAGTTCTGTACCGTACAGAAAGAGTTTCAGCCCGAAAGCGATGTTTAACTTGCTATGTAAACATGACAACCCACAGCACATGAACAGAAACAATCTATGTGACCTAATTCTGCATGTTTCGACCATCTGCAGCTGGTCTGCACACTTACCGACATTGGTGGGAAAGATGTTCTCGTTGTTGATCTGTACCTCGATCCAGTCCATGAGCAGACTCATGTATTTGGGGGCCGCCAGCGCAGTCGGCCTCTTGTACTTGTGCTCGTCCTGCCAGCGATATTCGTACTTGGGCCCGCCGGACATCACCGGGCAGGTCTTGTCGGTGCAGGAGTCACTGATGGTGCCGTAGATGAGGTTGATGCGGTTGAAGAAGTCGACAACGTGGACAGCCACCCAGTCGTTGAGGTCCTCCCCGTGGGGCAGCTGCACGGCCTGCTTCAGGTCCAAACCGGCGTTCAGAGAGGCCTGGGCCTTTTTGTGCAGGTCAAAGCGCTGTGTGCCAGGCTCAAATTTGCGCTTGGGCCGGAATGTCCTGTCTTTATTGAAGACTTGTTTCAGTGCCATGGACATGGTTGCACGATAGGTCTGGCAGGCAAAGGATTGTGGGCACAACCTGTGCAATTATTATGGCCTTAATTGTAGTCGTTGGGAATCTGAAGAGGGGAAAGAGAAAAGATGAGGATTGTTTGCCAAACATATTCAACTAAATCGTTTTGGGGGCCACATTTACAGAAAACTAAGGACCAAGACTAAGGCAGCTGAACTTCTCCCTTTCCTATTCCTCTTATTTTGTATATTCAACATCCTTTACAAAAGATATTTGATATTGTTCTATTTATTTTGTCGGAATTACTGGAGCGCTCTGCTGTTTTGAAGGACCTTCTGCAAAAATGCTAGTGAAATGACAGCACTTTAATGTTTTTTGAACTGAACTCACGGGTCACCAGTTGAATAGCCGAAATGATAAAAAGGAGAGGACCTATAATTGAACCTTGAGCGACACCACTAGTATAACTAAAGAAGATGAACACATGACTGCATCAGAAGTAAACTACAACAAAAAACTTTTGTTAAATATATCACATTACGACAAAAACAATTGTAATCCGCAAAAATGAGAGGACTTTAATATCTGAAGTAAAAAAACTACAACAAAAAACTTTTGTTAAATATATCACATTACGACAAAAAAAATGTGTAATCGGCAAAAAGGAGAGGACTTTAAAGGGGTGCCTTGAGAAACGCCTCAGTTGTGTAAATAACAATTGTGGCCCCCACAAGGTTAAAATGTCACTGCAAGGATCTGTTTATAGTGGTTTAAGTTCCTCTATACTACAAGAGCACTAGTGTTTTTAGGAATTTGCTGCAAAAATATTTCAACTACCAAGTTTCGAACTGAACTCGTAGGGCCGGTACGGTGTAATTCCCGGGCCGTTGAATAACCTTACCATACACAGACGATAATTAATTGCCTGCCTGACACAGTGCGTCAATCTTCTTGCTATTATTAAACATAAGTCTGCAGAATAGGCCGGTGTTCTGAAAAAATGTGCTACGTCATAAAATATGCAACCAGTTGCATAATCGTAGCATAAATAACGGCCAGATTTGGCTTAATTTTTCAGAAAATGTCCGAAATAGGTCCTGGAACACGTGCTTTTGTAGTTTTTATTATTATTCATATATGGGCTTGGCAAAATACTTGATTGTTGGCATTCGTTCTGTTACCATATTAGGTTTGTCAAGGTTTATACCGTTTTAGTTTTAGTTTGTTTCCCAGTATGTAAAAAAATGCTGACCTTAACTAAAATATATAGTTTTTTACCTTAATTGCTGGTTTTTTTTGTTCGTTAATGCGCATGCGTGCGCATGCTCAGTAGCGTTGGGTAGCTTTTTTTTTAAGGTCAGAACACCGGGAAATAATAATTACACAACATCAATATCAGTGTCCTACTTTTGGCACGGCAAGAGCTTAATCTAACATGCATAAATGTAAATAAGTTTGTTTCAGATATTAAAAAACGAGTTTAAAACAATACTGCACCGCATTGTTCGTGCTCAAACGTTAAAAAAAGTGAATAGTAAACAGGGGAACTCGCATTTATGACGTTTACCACAATGACTCATTTCCTATTTCAAGTACTAATCCGCCGTGATACGAAAGAATGCTCGGAATGACAATAAAACCCAGCCAAGCCTCCTTTCGACGTTTTGAAACTCAAACCAAAGCTCACATTTGATGAATGCTTTTTTTTAATCTCAGATAACAATTCTCATGTTTCCAACATGAAAGCAGGAGATTAAACTGTACCAACTTTGTGTGACGCTGCTGCTTCGCTAACCTGGTTGGACTTGTTGCTTCAGAAAACACCCACAAATTCGAATTAATTAGGACAAATGTATTTCTTTTCAACCAATGTATTAAGACACACCGTCGGCTGACATCAATCGGTATATCAAAGGTGGGTTTTAGAATATGGCGAAATAGCCGCGCTGAAAGCTACTTTTGGCCAAACTTACTTGTTCCGCCTTCCTCTTCCGCCAACGTCCTTCGATATATTTTGTCGAAAGTTCCCAGCGATCGATTGGCGACGTTATGTCGATAATGTAGAAAAACTGAAATATGTACTCGTACAACTATTCATGCTGCAAATGTACTGTTTAATCCACAAACATGACAGTTTAGTAAAGCTGACGTCAGACTCCGCCCATTCAAGGCTTTGTAATGGCTAGAAGCTAAGGGAAGGCGCTTTGAACTTCCGGTGATGACTAACAAAATAAAGGACTCAAAGCCTTTGCTTCGCGTAGCTCCAAGCAAAAAAGGGAGTTATTTGCTTACATATCAGATATCAATTGGCTGTCCGATAAAACAATATGTAATATCAGATGTATTTATAACCTGCATAAGTGTAATACTGATAATGTATGAGGGCGGAGGGTTAATATGAAACGTGTTTTAATTTGTACTAAAAAGATAAATTGTTCAATAATTTATACATAATTCATATATTTTTGTGCAAAACAGCAAATTTATTATAATTAAGAGATACATGTACATATATTCCTGACACTGTGGGATCTGAGCTGAGGATGGCTTGTGCAGCCCTTTGAGACATTTGGGATTAAGGGCTATATAAGTAAAGTGCATATCATAAAGTGTCATAAAAAATTAGCTAAGAGAGATCGACATTGGCGACTTTTCCAGGGTGTACCCCGCCTTCCGCCCGAATGCAGCTGAGATAGGCTCCAGGACCCCCCGCGACCTCGAAAGGGACAAGCGGTAGAAAATGGATGGATTGATGGATGACTTCGCTTTCCCCAGCATGAAATGAAGAACGTTAGCGTGAAAGACAGTATTGACAAGAAGAAGCAGATGATATTTATTAAGAGTAAAAAAATCATCAAAGAAATGACCGAGCGTACAAAAGAGAGTAAAATGTACAAACCGTTAATCAAAATAAAATGTAAGATCTTGTCTGACGTTAGCATCACTGTAAAAAAAAATTAAGATTTCACAGCATTTAGCAGTGTCTTTTCACTGTAAAATACTGTAATCAAAATGTACTGTAACACTACAATAGCTGACTAAAAATTACAGTACCCTTATATTTCACAGCAATGAACGATTAACTGTTATTTCACTGGAAAATAACACTATATTATCACATAATATCACTGTAATCATAGTCCTCTGTAATATCACAACAATTTACTGGAAATTCAAACTGATTTGTCTCTTCAGGGGTTCCGTAGATGCACCCTTGTACAGTTTGTGGCAGTATGCTGTTTAAATGAGAGCGCATGTAACATTAAAGCGTTATTGTAATTGACTGTAAAATCCCAGTGTTGCTGTTGCAGTAAGTGGCTGTGTAGATATTCCACAGTAGATTACAGTGAAAGTAATGCAATTATTAGCCAGTTTTTGCTGTGAATTTACAATGAACATTATTAACAGTGTTAGGTTCGAAACAAAAAAAAGTCTCCAACAGCTGCGCCTTCCCTGGAGTATCCGCAGGCCTACCTCACACTTTAAAACCTGCGGATTTAGCACATTTACAAGACACTAACATACAGACATTGCTATTTTATGGAGACAAGCAACATTTATTCAGTTTAGAAAAAAACATGTTTTTTGAGCTCCTTTTATGACAGACCATGCACAAAGTCACTTCTTACAGTGTATCGGAAGAAATACTCGCAGTACACACTAAGATATCACACAGTAAAGATGTATCGTATTTAGCCGACTGATGTTACGCATGCTTCCTTATCGTCACTGAAGCCTGTACAGCTGTATGGCTGCTTGAGTTCAGGCTGGGCAGTGTGCACGGCTCATAAATAGTTCTTTGTTTTGCTTGTTTAATGACCAGCTGAATGGATACATTGTACAGCCATGGGACAGAATGTGCCTTGTTGTTTTTTTTTATGTCGGCTTCGTCGGATCAGCGGCAGAGGCAAATCCTTCTGGTTTAACCTTGTTTGATATGGAATAATGGTAAGATCTCATGGACTCCTCCACCTTCTTGAAGTCGGGGCGCTCCTCATGTCTGGAGAGAGAAGACAGAAGCATCTAAAAACAGGGGTGTCAAACTCATTTTAGCCACATGTAGGAAAATCTATTCCCAAGGGGGCCGGACTGGAAAAATCATGGTATGATGACTTAAAAATAAAGACAACTTCAGATTGGGTTTTTTTTGTTGTTGTTTAAAAATAGAACAAGCACACTTACATGTTGCGGTTATTACAAACCCCGTTTCCATATGAGTTGGGAAATTGTGTTAGATGTAAATATAAAGGGAATACAATGATTTGCAAATCCTTTTCAACCCATATTCAGTTGAATGCACTACAAGGACAAGATATTTGATGTTCAAACTCATAAACTTTATTTTTTTTTTGCAAATAATAATTAACTTAGAATTTCATGGCTGCAACACGTGCCAAAATAGTTGGGAAAGGGCATGTTCACCACTGTGATACATGGCCTTTCCTTTTAACAACACTCAGTAAACGTTTGGGAACTGAGGAGACACGTTTTTTAAGCTTCTCAGGTGGAATTCTTTCCCATTCTTGCTTGATGTACAGCTTAAGTTGTTCAACAGTGGTATTTTAGGCTTCATAATGCGCAACACATTTTCAATGGGAGACAGGTCTGGTCTACAGGCAGGCCAGTCTAGTACCCGCACTCTGTTACTATGAAGGCACGTTGATGTAACACGTGGCTTGGCATTGTCTTGCTGAAATAAGCAGGGGCGTCCATGGTAATGTTGCTTGGATGGCAACATATGTTGCTCCAAAACATGTATGTACCTTTCAGCATTAATGGCACCTTCACAGATGTGTATGTTACCCATGTCTTGGGCACTAATACACCTCCATACCATCACAGATGCTGGCTTTTCCACTTTGCGCCTATAACAATCCGGATGGTTCTTTTCCTCTTTGGTCCGGAGGACACGACGTCCACAGTTTCCAAAAACAATTTGAAATGTGGACTCGTCAGACCACAGAACACTTTTCCACTTTGTATCAGTCCATCTTAGATGAGCTCAGGCCCAGCGAAGCCGACAGCGTTTCTGGGTGTTGTTGATAAACGGTTTTTGCCTTGCATAGGAGAGTTTTAACTTGCACTTACAGATGTAGCGACCAACTGTAGTTACTGACAGTGGTTTTCTGAAGTGTTCCTGAGCCCATGTGGTGATATCCTTTACACACTGATGTCGCTTGTTGATGCAGTACAGCCTGAGGGATCGAAGGTCACGGGCTTAGCTGCTTACGTGCAGTGATTTCTCCAGATTCTCTGAACCCTTTGATGATATTACGGACCGTAGATGGTGAAATCCCTAAATTCCTTGCAATAGCTGGTTGAGAAAGGTTTTTCTTAAACTGTTCAACAATTTGCTCACGCATTTGTTGACAAAGTGGTGACCCTCGCCCCATCCTTGTTTGTGAATGACTGAGCATTTCATGGAATCTACTTTTATACCCAATCATGGTTATTTGCAAAAAAAAAAAGTTTATCAGTTTGAACATCAAATATGTTGTCTTTGTAGAATATTCAACTGAATATGGGTTGAAAATAATTTGCAAATCATTGTATTCCGTTTATATTTACATCTAACACAATTTCCCAACTCATATGGAGACAGGGTTGTAGTATTCTTAACTTCATTTATACTTTCTGAATAACTTATGTGATAAAGTTAATAATAGGTGGAATTGAGTCTGGCAGAGTTTTAAAATGCTCCCAATGGTGTTAATTTTTGATCCATCAAAAGATGAAATTAATAATAGTATCAAAATCAAAATACAGGATGTTATTAATGTAATTTACTCATTTTCCTCAACTGATATATACTGTACATATGTCATCTACAACAAAACTTGTGAATTTGGACTCATTTCATTAATCACAAGTGAAGTTAAGTTAAAAAGTTAAGTTAAAGTACCAATGATTGTCACACACACACTAGTTAGAAGGGGATACATATTATTTCAGCATACTTATGTGCGCCTATAATATGTATCCCCGGGTATAAGTACAACACAAAATGTACAGATTATCAAAAGCATTTATTTGGGTATAAATGTCACAGGTTACATTACCAACATCTTTGGCAATCAAGGCATTAACGTAACAATCCACATTCCGTGTATTATCACAAATAAGCAGCATAAGTAGTACCGTATTTTCCGGACTGTAAGGCGCACTTAAAATCCTTTTTTTTTTCTCAAAACGCGACATTGCGCCTTATAACCTGTTGCGTTCAATGTAAAGAATAAGTTTGGTTGAGCTTACCCACCTCGAAGCAATTTTATTTGGTACATGGTGTAATGATAAGTGTGACCAGTAGATGGCAGTCAAACATAAGAGATGAGTGTAGACTGCATCGTTTGATGTGCTACAACATACCAGCATTATTATGGTGTGTGTATAAGGTAAGACATATTTTTGTTTTGTTTCGCAATATTATGCAAAAGCAACTTTAATTACCTTCTGGTACCTGCTGATCTGTATTTGGGATCTGCATAAATCCAGAAAATTTGCGCGCGTCCGCCTTTGTAGTCTGTGCCGACATGGTAGTCGATAAGCTTCTTCTTTTTCTCTATCTTCTTGTTATGCGGCATTCATCCTCCGCTGTTGTTTGCCATTTCTAATATAAAGTAGTGTAAAGTTCTTACTTATATCTGTCAGTGAACTCGCCATGAAAGCGCTAAAACATACCGGTGTAGTGAGTTTATATTATTCACCCAAGGAACTTTAGTTATTAGAGTTACGGTCGGAGGGTTTTTCACGGGACACATTTCCGGTGTTGTTGTTGCCGGATGAGGAGAAGCTGCTCCGTTATTGGTCCTCTAAAGGCTTAGTTGGCCACATGCGTGGACAGCACCTTTTAGCTCTTATTTCCAAAATTGTGTACACTACTGAATTGGGGTCTTATGTGCTTATGTGGATACTTATACTGCCATCTGCTGGTGTCAGAAGAGTATAACATACAATGGAATTTGGAAAAAAAAAAAGTGTAAAAATAAGAATTAGCATGTCACTAAACATGAAGTACACGTTTGTCACTTATGGACTAAGTACATCATATCAAAAGATGATTCTTAGTTTTTATTCTAATTAGTGTCCAATAAGCCCAAATAGCAAAGATAAATAAAAAAAAAGCATGTAAACCAACAGCTTGGGCCTTAAGAGGATCTTATTAAGTAAAGTCTGAATGTCATTAAAACAGTTAGCTCCATCTTTTGACACTTCTTCCACTCCCGTCCTTGCACACTACACCGCTACAACAAAGATGACGGGGAGAAGACGCTGCCGAAGGTGAGGCACGTAAATAAGTACTAACCACATTGTGAAGTATGCGGACAACACGACAGTAGTGGGCCTCATCCGTGACAACAATGACATGGACTACAGGGAGGAGGTGAAACATCTGGTTAACTGGTGCAGAACCAACAACCTGGTCCTGAATGTCAACAAGAGCAAGGAGATCATCGTTGACTTCAGGAAGCACCAGTCCAGTCACGCTCCACTCTACATCAACGGCACAGCGGTGGAGATAGTAAGCAGCAGCAAGTTCCTGGGGGTGCAGATAACTGACAATATAACCTGGTCCCTACACACCGGAGCTCTTGTAAAAAGAGCTCAGCAGCGCATGCACTTTTTGCGTCGGATGAAAAGAGCACAGCTCCCTCCCCCCATTCTCACCACATTCTATAGAGGCACTATAGAGAGCCTGCTGACCAACAGCATCTTTGTCTGGACTGGAGCCTGCAATGCCTCAGACTGGAAGTCTCTCCAGAGAGTGGTGAGGACGGCGGAAAAGATCATCAGGACTCCTCTTCCTCCTATCCAGGAGATCGCAAAAAGCCGCTGCCTGACCAGGGCTCAGAAAATCTGCAAAGACTCCTCCCACCCCCACCAAGGACTGTTTTCACTGCTGGACTCTAGAAAGAGGTTCCACAGCCTCCGAAGCAGAACCTCCAGGTTCTGTAACAGCTTCTTCCCTCAGGCCGTAAGACTCTTGAACGCATCATAATTAAATTATCCCCTCAACTCCCCGCAAAATGGATTAACTCGCTGGAATAAAAAAGACAATATAACATACATCCATAAATGTGGACGCATGTGAAAAAGTGCAATATATTTATCTGTACAGTAATCTATTTATTTATACATATTTATATATATTTATTTATTTTATATATATATATTTATATATTATTTATATATATTTATTTATTTATACATGCACCTTATTGCTTTTTTTATCCTGCACTACCATGAGCTTATGTAATGAAATTTCGTTCTTATCTGTGCTATAAAGTCAAAATTTGAATGACAGTAAAAAGGAAGTCTAAGTCTAAGTCTAAGTCTAAGTCTAAGTCTAAGACCGCTCACAAAACGGCGCATCCGGAAGCGACTGTCAGAAAGCGGCTTGAAGATGGTCTGTAAAACATAATCTATGCAACATTTTGACCAAAGAACCACCATTGCATGTTATGTAGACCACAAGGAAGTCTTTTCCATTTAGAAAAAAAAATCTTAATAATGTGACTCCTTTAATGCAGGCCTATAATTCGGTGCGCCTTATTTATGAAAAAAAAAAAGTACCATTCATCGGCACCCTTGATCTGAAAACATGTTGCGCAAAAAGGGTTGAAAATGTTCTTATTGTACTTACTTGTATATCCAGCATTCTTTCATCAGTTCATACATCCGTTCCGGACACTTTGCGGGACACGCCAAGCGCTTCCCACTTTCAATCATATTATTCACCTCCACCTGTTTCATTTTCTAGACGTGGTTGAAACGGGAAACAAGCTGGCATGAACTCTGAGATTCCATAGAATGTGTATTGTGGTCCATAGCGACATGTGTGCTGTAGTACCTTGTAGGGTTTCCCGCCATATGAGAAGGCTTCCCACATGGTGACCCCGAAACTCCACACGTCACTTTTGCTGGAGAACTTGCGGAAGTTGACACATTCTGGCGCATACCACTTCAGCGGCCATGGGCCTGCAGAACGGGCCTGTTGAGGGTTTATGTGAAAATGACTGCTTAATATAACAATGACATTCCTATAGTCTTGTTTAACAATACAGTAGATCGCAGCTATTCCCCTGGGCTACATTCCGAGACCATCTGCAAATAAAAATATTTATTTTTGATATTGGTGTCCCAATCCGATATTAGATATCTGTCCGATATCAGCAAAATAAACAAGTAACAGGTCATATCGACTGGCATCTAAAATCTCAGAAACAAGCAGTCCTGCTTGTACAAAGCTGGACAAAATGTCTTCCAATAAGCACGCAAGGTTGGTCTTTTCTTGTATTTTTGTGAAGTAATTTACAAAAAGTAAACATGGTTGGCTATATACTACTAGGAGCTAGCAGCTACACAACACCTAAGCACACAATGACACACAAGCTAGACCAGTGCTTCTCAATTATTTTCTGTTACCCCCCACAGGAAGAAGAAAACATTTCACCCCAACACACACACTCCGTCTCATCAATCCATCCATCCATTTTCTACCGCTTGTCCCTTTTGGGGTGGCGAGGGGTGCTGGAGCCTATCTCAGCTGCATTTGGGCGGAAGGCTGGGTACACCCTGGACATGTCGCCACCTCATTGCACTCTGTCTCAACTATAAATAATTTATTAGTCCATAAAATTGTTATAAGTACACCTCTGCATAACATTGCATCTTTATTGACATTAAATAAAACAAAAAAAGTTTTGAGAAGGTTTGAGCTAGACATATGTAAAAAGTGTCCTTAATTGAACAATATTGCAGTTTAAATCAGCACATTTGTCAATATAACTGAGTATCAAATGATTACAGTTGCATATTACTTATATATACGAAGTCTTCAAGGCATAAGCGTATTAGAAAGTATTCAGTAACAAACGTGTCCGCATCAATTAACTTATAGTGTCATGAGCTCAACTTAATTATTGCGTCCACTAAGTGTCACCAAAAATACTTAGCACTCAACTTCAACTTAAAGACATTAGTCTATTCCAGACTGTGAATAATAAAGAGGTTAGCATTAGAGATGTCCAATAATGGCTTTTTTGCCGATATCCGATATTCCGATATTGTCCAACTCTTAATTACCGATTCCGATATCAACCGATACCGATATATACAGTCATGGAATTAACACATTATTATGCCTAATTTTGTTGTGATGCCCCGCTGGATGCATTAAATAATGTAACAAGGTTTTCCAAAATAAATCAACTCAAGTTATGGAAAAAAATACCAACATGGCACTGCCATATTTATCATTGAAGTCACAAAGTGCATTATTTTTTTTAACATGCCTCAAAACAGTAGCTTGGAATTTGGGACATGCTCTCCCTGAGAGAGCATGAGGAGGTTGAGGTGGGTTAGGTGGTAGCGGGGGTGTATATTGTAGCGTCCCGGAAGAGTTAGTGCTGCAAGGGGTTCTGGGTATTTGTTCTGTAGTGTTTATGTCGTGTTACGGTGCGGATGTTCTCCCGAAATGTGTTTGTCATTCTTGTTTAGTGTGGGTTCACAGTATGGCGCATATTTGTAACAGTGTTAAAGTTGTTCATACGTCCACCCTCAGTGTGACCTGTATGGCTGTTGACCAAGTATGAATGCATTCACTTGTGTGTGTGAAAAGCTGTAGATATCATGCGATTGGGCCGGCACGCAAAGGCAGTGCCTTTAAGGTTTATTGGCGCTCTGTCCTTCTCCCTACGTCCGTGTACACAGCGGCATTTTAAAAAGTCATACATTTTGAAACCAATACCAATAATTTCCGATATTATTTAAAGCATTTATCGGCCGATAATATCGGCAGTCCGATATTATCGGACATCTCTAGTTAGCATTTTTCATACCTACCATTGTTCTTTGTCATTTCACTTAATTAAGCCTTTTATGACATTCCACACTCCAAAATAATTCATGTATTAATGATTCGTACTGATATTGTGTCGGATCAATATCGGCCAATATCAAAAGTCCAACGTCGGGATCGTTTCGGGAGTGAAAAGTTGTATCAGGACACCCCTGTTTTTGACACTCTAAAGTTTAGAGTGTCAAAAACAAGGGTGGTTTAGAGGTTTAGAGTCTAAACCTTGATTATGCGGCTGCTTTGAGGCACCACAGTACGCTACGCCGGCTCACACGTCCCCCTCTAAATCTCCCTGCTAGCTTGTTGATGTTTTCTCCCGATTTTGGATCAACATTTGCATTAAAAGTGACTGTTGTAATTGTTAGATTAAAATTAGATCCAGAACCCTTCCAAGTCTCTTTTCAATTGCCACTGTTCACTCGCATGACGGAGGAAGCTAACAAGCTGAACGCATGTAAATTGTATATATATTAGAGTGTAATTATCATTGTTACTGATTTACGGTCAACGAGGCATGTTTTCTGCTCAGAAAAAAACGCCTATTTTAGGAGAAAAAGTGAATACGCTGGAAAGCAAGTGCTAAATCTTGAAAACGTGGAGATCTAATGGACATCATATAATTTCATAATTCATTCATGCCTCCTTCCCCTTTCTTCTTCCTTTATTCTTAATCATTGTAGCAACTTGGCTGTTAAAGTTATGTTAGAGTTTTGTGATGTAAAACAAAGTGCACCACAGGGCTAGTGACAGTGTGTGTGCGTGTCGGCAGGAAAAGAGGACAGTTCAGCTAGTTATCAAAAAGAAATTTGATCCATCACCCTCTTGTTAAGATTGTTTGGTATACAGTACTGTACAGCAGGGCCGGCCCGTGGCATAGGCCGTATAGGCAAATGCTAAGGGCGCCGTCCATCAGGGGGCGCCACACCAGTGCCACAAATGTTGGAGAAAAAAAAAGAAAAAAAAGTTGGTACTATTATTTCTAAATACAAAAAATAATACCACGTTAATTAAAATGCAAAGTAAAGCCTATTTAATAGAAATATTATTTGTTACAACATTACGCCCCCCCCCCCCCCCCCCCGCACGGTGCGCCCCCTCCCTTCCTGTATCATGACTCTTACCACATCAAAAAATCAACACAAGATGTCAAAACGGCCAAAACTGTCAGGTGCCCAGGGAAGAGAAAAGAAGAGGAGGAGAAACGAGAAAAAGACAGAGGTAGCAGGTAGGTAACGTTAGCCTACATGAAATTATTTGTCTGTTACAGAATGTGATAGTAACCTGGCTTTTTAGCAATAAGCTAATGTTACATGATTCGGCAATTGCTAATCAATAAATAGCTAGTTCTGTTTTAACGTCGGGTTAATATTGTGGAGGGGGCTAAATTGTTATGGAAAATAATAATGTAACGTTAGGTAAATACAGTACTCCCACCTTACATTCCTCAGGGACATTTGTATTAGATCTTTTAAGCAGGTGTTTTTTGTTTACATTGTTATTGCCTTCTGGTTAGCTAATGTTTGCCCTGCAGGTAATAGTCACTTTTCCAACCCTTTATATATTATGTATAGTTGTAAGCCTAGTTGTTAAAGTGCACATCATTAATGTTAATTAAGCAATATCACATGAGAGGGAATGCTGTTTTTTAATTTGAGCACTGCTGTGATTCGGTTAAAGATAATCATAACATAACATTCTCATATAATATGTTAATTTGCTTTATTTAAGTAAAAGAGAAGGTCAAAGACAAAGCTATTCGGTTTCTTGTGAGTATATACACTTCACTGCCGATGTGGGCGGGGGGCGCCACCTAAAATCTTGCCTAGGGCGCCAGATTGGTTAGGGCCAGGCCTGCTGTACAGTGCTTTATATTGTCTTCAAAGTGTACCAACTATTACTCAAATATGGACGTTTGTCGAGGTTGGAACCCATGATTCATATTTACATTGTTTCCTATGGAGAAATGTGATTTGATATAGAAAGTTTCTATTTACGAACCCTGTTCAAAAAACAATTAACTTAGTAAATCGAGGTTTCAGTGTACGAGTGTTTTGAGGTATGAGCTGTATCAGAGAACCTATTAATCTTGTATCCTGAGGTACCACTGTACATATAATATTTCAAGCACGAAAACAGGAAGATTGTAGAATTTCTCAATAAAAAGACAAAGAAAGATAGCTGTACCTTGTAGTAGCTGTCGTCCGCTCCCAGGGCCTTGGACAGCCCAAAGTCACTAATTTTAGCAGACTGTTGGTTGACCAGCAATACATTGCGAGCTGCTAAATCTCTGTGCACAAAGTTGTTCTCTTCCAGATATTTCATCCCCATGGACACCTGGTGCATCAGGTTGACAATGTTCTCCACCGTTACCGTATCTCTGCGGTTATAACGGGAGAAGGCAATATTTAGTAACCATAATCAGTCCCTTCAGGATTTTGCAGATTTTTTTTGCGTTTTTCAGAAAGTTGAGGCAAAAGTTGCAAAGTTTTAGGCTTTTTTTTTTTTTAAATCAAATTAGGATCTTAGGTCTTTGTTACTAATGTTTCAGGTGTTCCTTGTAACATTGACGTCAAAAAGCAAATGATTTCAACAAAAAATAGAAAACAAACCCCACACAAACCTATAAAGAAGACATCTAATGGCAGTAAAAGCACTTACTCAGATCTCATTGTCAAATTACTGTTCCGGTGTAATGATTTATAATCCATAAGAGTAATAATTATGAATACGGAAAGAAACACCAGCAAAGGCCTCCTTATTGGATGCCGTCTACTCTGTCATCCACAAGTTGCAGACATTCTCCGTGTATGTTTTACGCTTGAAAAGTGTTTGTCCATGTCTTAAACATTCATTTATGTTCCAAAATATTTACCTTCCTTCCTTTCAGAGCATTTGTGCGCTGTTGAGAGTGATCGGAAAATGTATTTAGGTAAATAAGAGAATATCATCACGCTTCAACATCTCTGACATGTGAATGCTGCCTCTCTGCTAGGTCATCATTGTAAATTAAAGTCTGTTCTTAATTGTCTTACCCTGGATCAAATACATATATAAAACCATGTAAACTAGGAAGTAAATGTTTGTATATTACTTTATCCAGAAGGCTTAGTGCCATTGACAGGAACCGGAAGTAGGTCTTAGCTATTGCGGGAGGATGACAATTGTGACGTTTTAGCAATAACAAATTTAAATATTGTTGCACGTTGTTGGTCCTGCTTTGTCTACAGAAGAATATTGATTAGATGTTTGAACGCCGCACAGACACAAATTGATTGGGGCCAAAAAGTGCAGAGAAGTTGTAGGCTTTGGACAAAGTTGCGAGGCCGCGCATAATTTGTGGAGATTGGTTGAATTCACGTGAATTGGTGCAAAATCCTGGAAGAACTGCATATTATTACTTACTATCAAATACAGTCTAATATGAGTTATGATGATAATGAAGTGTGAACATAAAATCAAGAGAAACAAAAACTACCAAGTAAGGGATGCCATTTTGTCGGATACATTTTAGAGAAGTCAGTGTCCAGCTTAGATACCTCAAATCTATTCTGCTATACAATCTTTACACTACCTATACTCTAAAGTATATCCACATGTTATAGTCTTAGTATTGTCCCCTGAGAACTGTCATAAAAGTGAGATACAGCAGTACCTCAACTTAAGAATTTTGTGAGATAAGAGCTGTCTCTCGGCTAATTGTTATGCTCTAGGTTGCAGGCAGTCATTTTTTTTTACAAGCATCCTCGCCATTAGTTGGTGAAGCAAATGCCACTCTGATCCTTGTAAGATCCACCCAAAACATCGGGTCTTACTCGCTAGCATTAGCTTTTAGCTATAAAACAATACAACTTTGTTTTCCAATTTTGGGAAGGAAGAAAGTGAGTGTGAAGGTCAGGAAAAAAAATCATCAAAAAAGATGAGTGTGTACTCCACTTGGTGGAGCAATTCGAGTGTATCGCTGCTAGTCTGCACCATACTGACGCAGAATGAGTCCAACGCCAGGCAAGAATGTTAAAGTAAAATCTAAACGGCCAACATTTATCTATGAAAATATGGAGCAGCTGCTGATGGTGTGTTTGACAGAGAATTAGCTAGAAGGAGATACCGTAGAAGTCCTTTCTCCAAAGTGAATGCTGCCACACTGCTTCATAAAATTACTGCAGTTGTTTATAATAGATTATATCGTATTGTTATCATACAATATATCTGGTCCAAAAGTTTTCTTTTTCTTTTTAAATGGCATGTTACATTTTAAAATTGAGCTGTTTTGGGGGGCAAGGCACCGATTATATTTTTCTAATTCTCTTTTTCCCTAAGCTCTGGAACACTCTGCCCCTCCATGTTCAAACCGCTCCCACAGTGGAGTGTTTTAAGTCTTGTCTTAAGAGCCACTTTTATTCTTTGGCTTTTAACACTACGTGAGTTGTGTGGTCCTCTGTTGTCTTCTGTGGGGTTTTTTTAAATAAATTTTGATTTCTATTTACTGTTTTAATTGGTTTTTCCCTTTAAAATCGTTTTTAATCATATTTATTTTTATATTGTTTTTATATTTATTTATTTTGTGTTTTTATTCAGTCATTTGAATAATATTTGAACGTTGTTTTTAATATTGTTGTGCAGCACTTTGGAAACATTTTTGTTGTTTAAATGTGCTATATAAAGTGGATTGGATTGGATTGGATAATTCATTTAAATGGAGACATTGATTTGAGATACAAGTGTTTTGAGTTTGTAAGTTGAGGTACTACTGTACTATATCATTTAAACATTGGTCTGTTAACAACACTTCTGAAAACATATAGATACAAAATATGTCATCTTGCATGAAACATACTTATTTGAGAAAAGAAACTTGTTGAGAGGTCCGGCGGCAGCCATCTCCATGACCAGCATCAGACTTTCAGCCCTGCACAGCCCCAGCATCTGAACAATGAAGGGATTACTCAGCTGGTGCATGATCTCCGCCTCCTTCATCATCTCCTCCTTCACTAGCGCCTCGTTGTCGCTCTTCAGCACTTTGATGGCAACATCCATCTGGCCGCTGATGGAAACGGCGACAGAGTGTGAGCATGCCAACATGAAAGATGCAAAACTGGGAACATCTCTCACTTGTCAGCCATGAGGACTCCCTTCTTCACGCAGCCAAAATTGCCAGAGCCGAGCTCAACCTCGTCGATCATCAGCTGGTCCCTCCGAATGTTAAACTTCTTGATGTCGTTGGGATTATGATATGCGTTGAACCCGACGCAGTCCATTGGAAGTAGAAGATCATCTGCAGGTACAGCTGCTGGGGCGGCCTTGGCAGTCACATTCAGAGGTACCGAGCCTAGGGAGAACGGATAGTTGTCACACTAAAACTGCTCATCATCAAAACACAGTTCATGTACTCTGGGAATGTCAGAGGATAAGATAGTTATAAAAACAACAACAAAAACAACAAAAGAAGCAATCACATTCCTAAATATAGACATTCCAACAGTGGCGGGCTGTGCGTTTCCCACCTAGGCCTTCAGTGATGTCCGACTTCAATGATTACCTCTCAAAATACCATCATTGATGTCACCACATGATCATTGCTGGAGAAATACTATACAGGAACACATTTACGCACTACTGAGCATTGAATCACATCAACAGCATACAAAACTGGTTATTTTCAATTATTAACGCATCGGCAATTAAAACATATACCGTAAATTTCTCTGCTTGGCTTATGCAACTTCCGGTCAATAAAGTTTGATTCAAAGTCCACACTTCTCAAAGATATATTAACTGCCCTGACCACATGATGGCGACAAATACACATGTAACAATGTTGATTAAATGACAAGCATGACACACTTTAACAACACAAGTTTACAACTTTTACTTGTAACAGAACAGCTACTGTCAACAACCTGTGATCTGATTGGCTATCACAACTGTCTCTCAACTCTATGTTCTCAAATTCATCCACTAACGGTTCCGATGAGTATCCAATCACAGGACGCCTAAATGTCACGTTCAACGTAAGGCCAGCTAGAAGGCCTTACTGACAACAACTCGTGATCTGATTGGCTATCGCAATTGTCTATCAACTGTATGTCCCCGAGTATATTACGGACGCCCGCATTGTTGATTCTGAAGGCCTCTTGCAGATTTGGTACAGCATGGCAACATAAGCTAGCTGAATTCTGATTGGATACAAACTAAAAACAACAGAACTGTAAGGAGCATAATATGACATGAAGAGAATAAGAATAATTTTTGATATTTAGGGAAAGTAAATAAAAAAATAATGTAATCTTTAATTATGATCATGATTTCTGGTTATGTTACGCCAGTAGAGAAGGCCTGGCTGGTCCTGGCGGCACACCACTGCATTCCACAGGCCAGATCAAAGATCAAATCACATCAACGTGCATCTATTGAAACATGCTTTTTGACGAAGTTTACTCAATGTCAGGTTGTGACGTTGATTTGACCGTTGAAATTTGGTAATTTCCCAACCAACAACGTGGATCCAACACTGGACATTGTTGTCTCAATTTACAAATACAACTATTTTGCGACGTTGTTTCAAAGTCACTTTTAAAGGACATGTATGTATAATTAACGTTGTCTCAATGTCTTGCGCCTGCTGGGTTAATCTAAACTACAGGTATAACAAACATTTTTTTAAATATCGAGCCAAGTGTAACGATGGTGAGGATGAGGAGGCATGGTGGTACGCGGATTGTTCTTCCGAGATGCCACATGAACTCCGGAGATAGCGTGCAAGTAGGAAATGATTTATTTCCATAAATCATACAAAAATACAAAAACGAACAAAACAAGCAAACACAAGGAGAGCGTGCAGACTGCACATGGGAAGCTAACGGAATAGCTCACAGGGAAACACTAAGACGGGACTAAGCGTACGAAAAACCACAAGGAACCAACGTGACAGTTGCACGAGAGCTAACAAAAGCACCAGACTGAGTGACGGGGAAAGGCAGGACTAAATAGCTCTCTGATTAGTGCTCGGGAACAGGTGAGTGTCTCGAGCACTAATCAGAGGCAGGTGAACATAATCAGCACCCATGACAACCAAGAGAACAAAAAACAGGGGTGCTGAAACAGAACTTAAAGGCCTACTGAAACCCACTACTACCGACCACGCAGTCTGATAGTTTATACATCAATAATGAAATCTTAACTTTGCAACACATGCCAATACGGCCGGGTTAACTTATAAAGTGCAATTTTAAATTTCCCGGGAAATATCCGGCTGAAAACGTCTCGGTATGATTACGTTTGCGCGTGACGTCACGGATTGTGCGGAAGTATTGGGACACCGTTGTGTCCCAATACAAACAGTTCTGTTTTCATCGCAATATTCCACAGTATTCTGGACATCTGTGTTGGTGAATCTTTTGCAATTTGTTCAATGGACAATGAAGACAGCAAAGAAGAAAGCTGTAGGTGGGATCGGTGTATTAGCGGCTGGTTGCAGCAACACAACCAGGAGGACTTTGAGTTGGATAGCAGACGCGCTACCGTGAGTACGCAGCTTTCTTCCAAACATTTGATCGCTTGCCCGTCTGTACGTGCCGCTATGTGCATGTCACGTACGTAACGTTGGGGAAATATATGTGCCGTATGAATTTTGCGGAAGTGAACAGTACTTTGGGCTGTGGGATTGAGTGTGTTGTGCGGGTGTTTGAGTTGTATTGGTGGGTTATATGGACGGGAGGGGGGAGGTGTTTGTTATGCTGATTAATTTGTGGCATATTAAATATAAGCCTGGTTGTGTTGTGGCTAATAGAGTATATATATGTCTTGTGTTTATTTACTGTTTTAGTCATTCCCAGCTGAATATCAGGTCCCACTCGCCTCTCACAGCATCTTCCCTATCTGAATCGCTTCCACTGCCCTCTAATCCTTCACTTTCACTTTCCTCATCCATGAATCTTTCATTCTTGCTCAAATTAATAGGGTAATCGTCACTTTCTCGGTCTGAATCGCTCACGCTGCTGGCGTCCGTGATTGAAAACAATGTGCAGATGTGAGGAGCTCTTCAACCTGTGACGTCACGCTACTTCCGGTACAGGCAAGGCTTTTTTTTATCAGCGACCAAAAGTTGCGAACTTTATCGTCGATGTTCTGTACTAAATCCTTTCAGCAAAAATATGGCATTATCGCGAAATGATCAAGTAGGACACATAGAATGGATCTGCTATCCCCGTTTGAATAAGAAAATCTCATTTCAGTAGGCCTTTAAACAACAAGTGACATAAAACGTAAACAAACTGATCCGGGCAACGGATCACAACACAAAGGTTTGTTTATTCCAGCATTTAGCTTTACAAGGTGAAGCTTTGACATGGACTATTAACATGCAACTCAAGATATTTCAAGCCTTCTTTTTATATTATGTTCATGATTATGGCTTACAGTTTATGAAAACCTTGACTTAAAAATCTCAGAAAATGTGGGGTTTTCAAAAAACTGTAAAGCCACGATCATTAAAACGATAACAAATAAAGACTTGACATATCTCACTTTGCATGCTATGAGTTTATCATATCACATATTAGTTTCACATTTGAAGCTGATTGCTGACATGAGTGGACTTCTGCACTGTATTCTAATTATTTGAGTTCCACTTGCATAGCTTTATTTATTTTTTTACAGGTTTCCGTTGTGTTGGTTATAAACTGATCGTGTAGAAACCTAGAATACACATACCGAAGAGAATATTTACGATTTGACATGAAAAACACAAAAAGTCAACTCTCGTCCTCCAAAAAAAGACCATGTAGGTGAGCTCTGATTCAAATTCCATCGCTCTTGCTTTCACAACGTGAGAAACAGCACCCTCTAGTGGAGAGACATAGCGAGTGTGACAGACAACCCGTGTGGCAACTTAACTAACTAACCCTTTTCTCCCCGACAATACAACCTTTTTTCATCAAGTGTTTTCAGTTGAATGTTTCCTAGCCTGTATAATAAATGTACTTTGAATTTATTGACAATTCTTTCAATTTGCCGGTTTTAAATGTTGTAATGTAGGCAACTGACCTCGAGGGGTCGGTGTGTAGCTATTTAGGCCCATTCTCCTCTGCAAGAAAGAGACAGTCCATTTCATTAGATAATAAATTCAGTAAGACCAACGAAATACTTTATCATCAAGTTAAAACTTACTGTTGCTGGAAGACTGGGTAGCTCTGAAAATATATTCCATATGTAAAAATAGGTGGGAAACAGAACAAGGGAATCATCAAAATGATATATAATAATAATAATAACAATAATGATAATAATAACAACAATGTCTTATTATAATTAAAATCATGATAATAATTACATTCATCATTATATTTAACTATATAAGATGATTGGCACATGATGACTACAAAAATATGTAAACGTGTGAGGCCACTGTAATATTTGTATATAGTTTCTACATTTCGTGAGATATTTATGATTAAATTCAAGTATTTGGATTACATTGAACTGAATTAAATTAAATTAAATTGAAGTAAATTAAATTAAATTACATTAAATTATTTACCATGAAGTCCAAACTTATTGGAAATTATGGAAGACTGAGTATCTCTGTGTATTGTGTATTTGATATGTAAAATTGGTGGGGGAAAAAGCGAGTGAATTATTAAAATAATAAGATGAATTAATAATCATAAGAATAACAATAGTGTATTATTACTATTATTATATTATTATCATAATTTTTGATAATAATTAAATTAATCATGTTATCTTATGTGGATTGGCAAACGACCACTAAAAAGATTTTGTGAGGGGGCAATTATGATATTTATATATCTATTTTTAAATCTTGTAGTATATTTGTAATATAATTCTAAGTCTTGGTGTTTAATTACTTATTACTATAAGTGTCAATATTATAGCTTTTTCTCTTTGAATTGCGCCTTTCGCTCTATTTTTCCCATTTTTTCATCGTATTTTTTTTAAATCTCATTTTTACAATGAAAAACAAAACAAATCAGGGGCCGTAAAAGTCTCGCACTTTGGACACCCTCTATTTTGTGTAAGGTATATATTTTTGCAAGTTATTTCCGCTCTCAAAAACACTCGATTGTCCTCATTACTTTCTTAAATTTTTGAGCTAGTTACATAAAAATGAGAATATTACATTTAGATGAATTTACAAAGAGGTTGCAGACCACATGTGTGGCCCAGTTCATGTATATTTGTTATTCTATATCAAGAGATAAAATGATTTAAATATTAATTAGCTATATTATTACTACAAACACTACTGATATGTTAAGATATGATTGAGTACTTCCAGCCGCTCCGTTGACACATGCATCGCCAAGACATGTCACCAGGCCATCAGATTTCATCTTCAGGTACTCTACCAGCTAGTAAAATGACAAGAAAAAAAGATATTTGGACTTAGAAGAGGCCATAAACTACATTAAATGTAATACAGGATTAATGTGAATGTCAATAAAGGACATGTTCTTAAATGGATGCACCTGCCATATTGTATCAAACTGTGTCCCTCCTGGCATAGAATATGTTCCTGACTTGCCTCGGATGATTTGATAGTGATAAATAGTTTTTCCATACATGACAGAGAGTGCAAAAGTATTCGGCTCCTCTCGGTCTCTAATGCTGAAAAGAACCCAGACAAAGAACAGGCGGTTGCTTCAAACAAGTCCTGAAAATTGTCAAGGCCGTCACTTTGAGCTAAACGTGACTTACAGAAACTTGCCGTCTGGTTGACTACCGCGATAGAGCAGCCTCTCACTTTCCTGTCGGGGGATTTGACCGTGATACCAAGGCATCCTCTCGTGGGCTGTAGTGACGATGAGCCTTTCCAGTTGAGGAGCTTGACTGATGATCGCTTGCTTCATGGCTTCTCCCTTCAGAGTAAAAGATTGTTAGTAATTATGTTACATAAGTCACTTTTTTTTACACATGTTGATCTGAAATCAGAGGTGGGCTGTACACAAGAGGAATAATGTGCACAAAAGCACACACTTTGGTCTGCATCTATATATATATATATATATATATATATATATATATATATATATATATATATATATATATATATATATATATATATATATATATATATATATATATATATATATATATATATATATATATATATGCACTACCGTTCAAGAATAGCCTTCATTTCTAAGAACAAGAATAGACTGTCGAGTTTCAGATGAAAGTTCTCTTTTTCTGGCCATTTTGAGCGTTTAATTGACCCCACAAATGTGATGCTCCAGAAACTCAATCTGCTCAAAGGAAGGTCAGTTTTGTAGCTTCTGTAACGAGCTAAACTGTTTTCAGATGTGTGAACATGATTGCACAAGGGTTTTCTAATCATCAATTAGCCTTCTGAGCCAATGAGCAAACACATTGTACCATTAGAACACTGGAGTGATAGTTGCTGGAAATGGGCCTCTATACACCTATGTAGATATTGCACCAAAAACCAGACATTTGCAGCTAGAATAGTCATTTACCACATTAGCAATGTATAGAGTGTATTTCTTTAAAGTTAAGACTAGTTTAAAGTTATCTTCTTTGAAAAGTACAGTGCTTTTCCTTTAAAAATAAGGACATTTCAATGTGACCCCAAACTTTTGAACGGTAGTGTATATATATATATATATACTGTATATATATATATATATATATATATATATATATATATATATATATATATATATATATATATATATATATATATATATATATATATATATATATATATATATATATGTATATATATATATATATGTATATATGTATATATATATATATATATATATATATATATATATATATATATATATATATATATATATATATATATATATATATATATATATATGATATACATATATATAGATAGATATATGTATATATACATACTGTGTATATATATATATATATATGTATGTATATATATATATATATATATATATACACAGTATGTATATATACATATATCTATCTATATATATGTATATCATATATATATATACAGATATATATATATATATATATATATATATATATATATATATATATATATATATATATATATATACTGTATATCTGTATATATATATATATATATATATATATATATATATATATATATATATATATATATATATATATACTGTATATATATATATATATATATATATATATATATATATATATATATATATATATGTATATATATATATATATATATGTATATATATATGATATACATATATATAGATAGATATATGTATATATACATACTGTGTATATATATATATATATATATATATATATATACAGTATGTATATATACATATATCTATCTATATATATGTATATCATATATATATATATATACATATATATATATATATATATATATATATATATATATATATATATATATATATATATATATATATATATATATATATATATATATATATATATGTATATATACATATATATATATATGTATACATATATAATATATGTATATAAAATATATGTATATAAAATATATGTATATATACACACTTATATAAATATATACATATACATGTACAGTCATGGTCAAAAGTTTACATACACTTGTAAAGAACATAATGTCATGGCTGTCTTGAGTTTCCAGTAATTTCTACAACTCTTATTTTTTGTGATACAGTGACTAGAGTACATAGTTGTTGGTCACAAAAAACATTCATGAAGTTTGGTTCTTTTATGAATTTATTATGGATCTACTGAAAATGTGACCAAATCTGCTGGGTCAAAAGTATACATACAGTAATGTTAAAATTTGCTTACATGTCCCTTGGCAAGTTTCACTGCAATAAGGCGCTTTTGGTAGCCATCCACAAGCTTCTGGCAAGCTTCTGGTTGAATTTTTGACCACTCCTCTTGACAAAATTGGTGCAGTTCAGCTAAATTAGTTGGTTTTCTGACATGGACTTGTTTCTTCAGCATTGTCCACACGTCAGGACTTTGGGAAGGCCATTCTAAAACCTTAATTCTAGCCTGTTTTAGCCATTCCTTTACATTCCTTTTATGAACTGTTTTTTGTATTCATTATTAATATAAACTTGTCAGCTTTTTGTCATTTCATGATGCCTTTATCTATGTATGTCTCGCTACGTAGGCGGGATTACAGGCGGAAGTGCGAGCTTGCAGAGCACAATACAGGCTTCAAACAGCAGTACCAGAGACGAGCTCACCCTGCTGGCACACGGTACTAATTACAATAATTTTCCGCTGAATTTTTCAAGAATTGTCTTAAATTAGCGATAAGTCAGACTGCAGCTGGAATAGACTCAGCTCTCCCGCGACCCCGAGAGGGACAAGCGGTAGGAAATGGATGGATAGAAATTAAGGTTAGATAATAAAAAGTTCACAGTGTTGATTCTGTTGAATCTTACAGTAGACCATCACATTTGACCAGTGGTGTGACGTCAGGGCCAGCAAAGCCTTCTCTGCTGGCCTACCATAAATCATGATCATAAATTAATAAAAGTTAATTTGATTTTTTATTTACTTTTTATAACTATATAAAAGTATTCATCATATTCTCTTCATGTCATATTACGCTCCAGTGTTGCTGTTTTTAAGTTAGAGCTTTTATCCAATCAGAATTCAGCTAGCTGCTGTAAGAATTCTGCCGGAGGCCTTCTGAATCAACATTAGCGGCGGTTGACAGTTAACAGACAGTTGCGATAGCCGATCAGATCACAAGTTGTTGATAGTAGCCCATCTAGGTGGCCTTATGTTGAACGTGACTGTGATTGGATACTCACTTGTCACTCCCAAGTATCCAATCACAAGTTGTGATTTACAAAAAGTAGAAAGTGGCACTGGAGCCATACCCAGCCAGTGGAGAAATCAGCGGCACTCACTTTTTCAACCCACAAAGAAGGAGAACAAAACGTTGATTATGCGGCAGATATATATTTTCAAGGGCATTTTCAACAAGGATATTTAAAGGCCTACTGAAACCCACTACTACCGACCACGCAGTCTGATAGTTTATATATCAATGATGAAATCTTAACACTGCAACACATGCCAATACGACCGGGTTAACTTATAAAGTGCAATTTTAAATTTCCCGCGAAACTTCCGGTTGAAAACGTCTCGGTATGATGACGTATGCGCGTGACGTCACGGAGTGAACGGAAGTATTCGGACCCCATTGGATCCAATACAAAAAGCTCTGTTTTCACCACATAATTCCACAGTATTCTGGACATCTGTGTTGGTGAATCTTTTGCAATTTGTTTAATGAACAATGAAGACTGCAAAGAAGAAAGTTGTAGGTGGGATCGGTGTATTAGCGGCGGACTACAGCAACACAACCAGGAGGACTTTGAGATGGATAGCAGACGCGCTAGCCGCCGACCTCACCTGGACTTCCTCCGTCTCCAGGCCGCCGACCGCATCTATGATCGGGTGAAGTCATTCGTCGCTCCGTCGATCGCTGGAACGCAGGTGAGCACGGGTGTTGATGAGCAGATGAGGGCTGGCTGGCGTAGGTGGAGAGCTAATGTTTTTAGCATAGCTCTGTCGAGGTCACGTAGCTAAGTTAGCTTCAATGGGGTCGTTAGCAACAGCATTGTTAAGCTTCGACAGGCTGGAAAGCATTAACCGTGTAGTTACATGTCCATGGTTTAATAGTATTTTTGATTTTCTGTCTATCCTTCCAGTCAGGGGTTTATTTCTTTTGTTTCTATCTGCATTTAAGCACGATGCTATCACGTTAGCTCCGTAGCTAAAGAGCTTCGCCAATGTATTGTCGTGGAGATAAAAGTCACTGTGAATGTCCATTTTGCGTTCTCGACTCTCATTTTCAAGAGGATATAGTATCCGAGGTGGTTTAAAATACAAATCCGTGATCCACAATAGAAAAAGGAGAAAGTGTGGAATCCAATGAGCCAGCTTGTACCTAAGATACGGTCAGAGCGAAAAAAGATACGTCCTGCACTGCACTCTAGTCCTTCACTCTCACGTTCCTCATCCACGAATCTTTCATCCTCGCTCAAATTAATGGGGTAATCGTCGCTTTCTCGTCCGAATCGCTCTCGCTGCATTGTAAACAATGGGGAAATGTGAGGAGCCCTTCAGCCTGTGACGTCACGCTACTTCCGGTACAGGCAAGGCTTTTTTTTATCAGCGATCAAAAGTTGCAAACTTTATCGTCGATGTTCTGAAAATATGGCAATATCGCGAAATGATCAAGTATGACACAAAGAATGGATCTGCTATCCCCGTTTGAATAAAAACATTTCATTTCAGTAGGCCTTTAAAGAGAAACTAGATCTTGTGAGACGAGGCCGTCCGACCCCAGGAACTAGTTAAGCTGTTCTGGCGGTGAAATGGTTTGGCTTCCACTTCCACTCGAATCAACCAACTACGAACGGTACCAATGGCTTATAAGGCATCAAATGGCCGTTGTAAATATTTTTTCACATATAATATGATTTTTACAATAATTTTTTGTTTTGACAGTACGACTTCCGATACGGGTTTATTGATTTTTAAATGTGCCAAAAAATAGTCAGTTTTCTACACTAGTGACAAATTGAGGTGATTCAATGCCCAGCAGTGCGCAAGTGTGTTTCTGTATAGTATTTTTCAAGCCGTGGACATGTGGCGACATAAATGATTGTATTTTGAGAGGTATTTATTAAAGTCGGACTAAGTAAGACATCACTGAAGGCCACAGTGGGAAATGCACGGCCCGCCACTGCATTTGACTAAATAGATTTAGACACCGGGTTGGCCTCTCTGGTACTGTTTTGAACTGGTTCCACTTTTATCTCCCAAATCTATGTTTTTGTATAAATATGGATACATGTACTCTGGTGTGAAGTTCCACAAGGCTGAAGTCCCATTATGTTTACCGGTAATCTTTACATGGTGCCTCTCTGGGAAGTTATTAAAAGGGTCATTTTTGTGATTTTTTTCCCCGACATGTAATAAAACCTCCTTGTGGTCTACTGTTTACATAACATGTAATGGTGGTGCTTTGGTCAAAATTTAGTATTTTGCTGATTTGTGTTTGTCTCTTCAAAATGCACCAATCTGTCTTATTTACATTCCAAAGTGCTTCTCCAGGCCGGGCCTCCTTCGACTGTCTCTCCACCCTGTCACCATGTTGTAGTTTTTAGTGCCTCCATATGGCGTCTACTGACCGATATAAGTTAGAACTATACTCTACTTTGTATTAGAATTGGCAACAGCAAGAGTTTTAGCATGCATGTGCATGTAAGAGCCAGTCTGTCCCACAATAAGACGATAAAGAAAAATAAAGAACTTATGAAACAACTTTGGACTACAACTGAATAAAAACGACGGCCTCGCGCAAAGCTTTTTCAGTAAACTACGACCATATATGGAGATATCCGCTGATGTAACTAAGGCAAAATACGTCACTAAATGTTCTAATTAAAATGGGTCGTTTGGAGCATGTTTGGAAAAAGGGAAGATTGTTTTATAAATATCTCCACTATGCCGCCAAGGTTAGATTTCTCATTTTTGGGACATATGGGGATGATAGTTAAACAAAAAGAGGTACCAACAGGTAAGACATTTGATTTTGCATAATAGACATAACTGGGGCAGCATGGTGGTAGAGGGGTTAGTGCATCTGCCTCACAATACGAAGGTTCTGGATTCGATCTTGCGCTCTGGATCTTTCTGTGTGGAGTTTGCATGTTCTCCCCGTGACTGCGTGGGTTCCCTCCGGGTACTCGGGCTTCCTCCCACCTTCAAAGACATGCACCTGGGGATAGGTTGATTGGCAACACTTTAAATTGGCCCTAGTGTGTGAATGTTGTCTGTCTATCTGTGTTGGGCCTGTAATGAGGTGGCGACTGGTCCAGGGTGTACCCCTCCTTCCGCCCGAATGCAGCTGATATAGGCTCCAGCGACCCCCCGTGACCCCGAAAGGGACAAGCGGTAGGGAATGGATGGATGGATGGATAATAGACATAACTGATATCACACGGACAAGGATAAGACCTTCTGGAGGAAAGTTCTGTGGTCACATGAAACAAAAAATTAGCTGTTTGGCCACAATACCCAGCAATATATTTGGAGGAGAAAAGGTGAGGCCTTTAATCCCAGGAACACCAATTCCTACCGTCAAGCATGGTGGTGGTAGTATTATGCTCTTGGCCTGTTTTGCTGCCAATGGAACTGGTGCTTTTTCAGAGAGTAAATGGGACAATGAAAAAGGAGGATTACCTCCAAATTCTTCAGAACAACCTAAAATCATCAGCCCGAAGGTTGGGTCTTGGGCGCAGTTGGGTGTTCCAACAGGACAATGACCCCAAACACACGTCAAAAGTGGTAAAGGAATGGCTAAATCAGGCTAGAATTAAGGTTTTAGAATGGCCTTCCCAAAGTCCTGACTTAAACGTGTGGACAATGCTGAAGAAACAAGTCCATGTCAGAAAACCAACAAATTTTGCTGAACTGCACCAATTTTGTCAAGAGGAGAGATCAAAAATTCAACCAGAAGTTTGCCAGAAGCTTGTGGATGGCTACCAAAAGCGCCTTATTGCAGTGAAACTTGCCAAGGGACATGTAACCAAATATTAACATTGCTGTATGTATACTTTTGACCCAGCAGATTTGGTCACATTTTCAGTAGACCCATAATAAATTCATAAAAGAACCAAACTTCATGAATGTTTTTTGTGACCAACATGTGCTCCAATCACTCTATCACAAAAAATAAGAGTTGTAGAAATGATTGGAAACTCAAGACAGCCATGACATTATGTTCTTTACGAGTGTATGTAAACTTTTGACCACGACTGTAATTACAGTATGCCTCAATGAGGCACCATTGAGTGAGTGAGTGTGCCACCAACCTCAAGGCCCCAGGTCTGCTTGACAAACTCCTTCAACATGTGTTCCTTCAGGCTGTCAAACACACCGGTTTGGATCGCTGTATCCGGGGAGCGTAAGCAGGGTTTCCTCAGAGCACACACCAGCCCATCAGGGTCCTTGCTGTAGAACTCACACAGCTCTGAAACCCCACAGTGGGGTTTGCCTCGTGCGATGCAGTAGGTGTTGTTAACCTGTTTCTCAATGGTGTAATGGTGGAACTCAATGTTGCACACCATGGAGAGGACATAGCCACCCAGGTTTCGGAAACACTGACGCAGCAAGAAGAGCCCGTCTGACATGCCGGCCAGCTTTAAATACTGCTCAGCGTCAGCGCGACTGATGCTGCCGAAGAAGAAAGGTAGTTCTGCTGCAGGGTCGGCGGCCATGGCAAATTCTCAGAGAGCTCTCTGGAGACCTGGATTTGTAAAGAAGGCAAAAAGTAACAGAAACTGGTCGATAGAACTGATCAGGGCGTAAATATTTAATGACAAGTTTCTTATAAATACCCAGTCACTTTATATGTTTTTGTGTGTTTCTTAGTTGAATTCGGTGAGGATACACTATAAACCACAGGTGTCAAACTCAAGGCCCGGGGGCCAGATGTGGCCCTCCACTTCATTTTAATTGGCCCTCGAAAGTCTGGAAATACTATGTATCAATAAAGTACTGTAACTTTTAAAGTTACAGTTTGTCACACACACACTAGGCGTGGCGAAATTATTCTCTGCATTTGACCCATCACCCTTGATCACCCCTTGGGAGGTGAGGTGAGCAGTGAGCAGCAGCGGTGGCCGCGCCCGGGAATCATTTTTGGGGATTTTTTCTTACTAAATGAATTCTTTATTTCTATTTTGGGAGAAAAAAAAAATATATGTACTCCATGCAATCGCACAGTTTGTTAACTTAAATATTGTCTGATTATGCAAAAATATACTATCAAACATTCAAACCATTTTTAAAATATAAATAAATACTAATAATAATGATTTCAAAGCAAGTTATCCATCAAATTGTGCAATGTAAAGGTAGCAATAGATTTCGTGGTAAAATTGTGAAATTTACTGTGGTTTTTACAGCATTTTTCTCTAAATGAAAAAAGCAGTACTTTTTTTACTCTAATAAACTGCGGTGGCGTTTTGGCATTTAGAGTAATACACCGAAAAATCTACAGTTGTTGATTTGCGGTAAAAAAAAACAAAAAAACTGGCAGCTCAGGTGCCAAAATTTTACTGTAAAATTGCAGTTTTTTTTTATTACAGTAAAAAAAAACAAATGTACATTTTACAGTAAAATTCTGGCAACTGAGCTGCCTTTTTTAACCATACAAACAGCAGTATTTTTTTTCTCCATTTAAAGTAATATACACCCAATTTTGAGGGGTAATTATTGCAATTTACCATATTTTTTTTACATTTTAGTTTAAAAAAAAATCCCCTAATAAAATGCATCAAAAAATTGTATAATAATAGTATTCACTGTCAGAAACGGCCCTCTGGGGCCAAACATAACTGCGATGTGGCCCTCGGTGAAAACGACTTTGACACCTCTGCTATAAACAGTCTGAACATACAGGGGATATGCTGATCGGCCACAATCAGTATCGAATGATTTTTGTGAAAATGTACGTGATCACCATTGCCAATTAATAATTTTTAGTGCCAATCACAAACACCTTTCAAATGTTTCGCTGGCACTATATATATTTTTAGTCCCCTGGATGACAAGCGGCTAGCAGCTAATTATGTATCTTCATACACAGTTTTAATAATAATCACTTCTACATAAACTCCAAATAAATATAATTTTTTCGTATCTTAAATCATCATTTACCATTATCAGTGGAGGACGAGGCTAAACATGATAGGCAACACACTGAGAACAAATCAAGGAGAAGGCATGCTAATAGCTAATCTAAACGCTAAGCTAGCTTTAAACAACACAGAGAAATAAGTTATGAGTAAAGTTTAAGAAGTAGATGGAACCACGTTACAGCAGAAAGTAAGCAGTTATTAAGAGAACATTAACAAGTAAATTAATAAGAGTTAAAAAGAGGATAATATAACAACAACTATTGGTGTGTCAATATTGTCGCAGTCAGAACACGGCACGTAAGAAGAGGTCGGATCAATTCATAAATTGGTGGTGTCGATTCCAAGGGTATTTTCAGTATATGATTGATACTAAAGTAATTAGGTTGATATTCTTTTTTTCAAATCATACTCTGTAGTTTTTGTTAATGCTTACAAACTCAGGGAATAATTACTTGCAGACAAGGGGACTTTGAGGGCAAAACCCCAAATAATTTAAAAGAGTAGTTATGTTGTGTAAAATGTATGCACCAAGAAAATAGTCTCAAGATCCCCACCATATCATTTCCTAGATGTGATCGACATTTTTTAACGCACATCACACGAAATAGACGTAACATTATACATATCAGTACTACGGATACCATTAACAAAAATGCCTCAAAACAGCCCACTACCTATAATATGGTATATGGCTTTTTAAACATCAGATCATTGCCTCACAAAGCGCTATTAGTTATCGAGGTCATTAGAGACAACAATCTTAAAGTCATTGGTCTCAGTTAGTCTTGGCTAAAATCAGATTAATTTTTTTTCCACTTAACGAGGCATCTCCTCCTAACTATACGAGTGCACACATTGCTCGTCCCCTTTAAAGGGGTGGAGGGGTCGCACTAATATCCAATGAAAAGCTTAAACTTATCCTTAACCTAAGTAATAAACATAAATCATTTGAGGTGCTTACTATGAGGTCTGTCACACTGCTACCTCTCTATCTGTCAGTTATCTATTGCCCCCCTGGGCTCTATTCGGACTTTATCAGCAAATTTTCTGAGTTTGTTGCTGATCTAGCGACGCACGCAGATAATTAGTTATAATGGGGGATTTTAATATCCATAAGAATACCCCATTAGACCCTCTGTGCATGGCGCTCCAGACTTAATTTGATAGCTGTGGTCTTACACAAATAATAAATGAACCCACGCATTGCAACGGTAATACGATAGATCCAGTCCTTTTCCGGGATGTCACCACCTCCAAAGTTATGGTACTCCCGTACATTAAAGTAATGTCCGATCACTACCTTATAACATTTTTAATTCTGACTCATTGTCAGATAACTACTAAGAATCAATGCTTTAGCAGCCGCCACATTAATGCTGTCACAACTATGACTCTTGCTGGCTTACTGCCTTCGGTAATGGCGCCATTCCCAAATTATTTGGGCTGTATCGATAACCTCACTAACAACTTTAAGGATGCCCTGCGCAACACCATTGATAGTTTGGCACCGCTAAATCTTAAAAAGGCCCCTAAAAGGCGTACCCCTACGTTCACAGAAGAAACAAGAGCTCTTAAGTTATTATGTAGAAAGCTGGAACGCAAATGCCGTGCGACTAAACTTGAGGTTTTCCATCAAGCATGGGTGATAGTTTAGTAACTTATGAATACACTCTTACCACAGCTAAAACTAATTACTACTCAAATCTCATCCGCCTCAATAAAAATTATCCTAAATAGAGTGCGTCAAATACAGTTGTAAAATTATACTTTCACAAAATAAAAGCATGTTTTATTGGAAGTTTATGAGCTGGCATATGTGGAAAACTATGTATAGACCTATTATTTTGGTTTATTTAGTCAGGAAAACTACAGCAATTGCATGCTTCTGGGCACAGCCGCACACGTCCTTGGTAGCAAAGTATATTTGGCCATACTCTTTATACACGACGCTGACTCGCACTCGAGTTGGCGGTGAAGCCAAGAAAAATTATAATGGACTTTCCATCACTCAATGCAAGTAAAAGTTCATGTTTTAGCAGTAACCGAGTGGTCAAAAATACTAAATATAATGTTATTTGGTAACAGTAGAAAAGAACGTCATACACAAATATAGACGGAGTAGATATTGAAACGGTAAAAGAAACCAGGTTTTAGGCTGTAATAATAGATGATAAAATGAACTGGAAATCTCATATAAAAATATGCAACACAAGGTGGCAGGAAATATTTCAATAATGAATAAAGCAGAATATGATCTCGATCAAAAATCTCTCCATATTCCCTACTGCTCGCTATCTGAGGTTTTGTGTAGAAATATGGGGAAATAATTACAAATATGCTCTTCATTCACTAACAGTGTTACAAAAAAGATCAGTTAGAATAATACATAATGATGAATATAGAGAACATACAAACCCTTTATTTATTGAATCAAAAATATTGAAATTCAACGACTTTGTGCATTTGCAAACAGCTAAAATGATGTACAAAACAAACTATAACCTGCTACCCAAGAATGTACAACAATTCTTCTCAACTAAAGAGGATGAATATAACCTTAGAGGAAAATCTAATTTAAAACATTTGTATGTAAATACAACACTTAAGACCTTTAGCATATCAGTATTTGGAAGTAAATTATGGAATGGATTGAGCAAATAAATTAAACAGTGTACTAGGGTTGTACGGTATACCGGTATTAGTATAGTACCGCGATACTAATGAATCATATTTGGTACTATACCGCCTCTAAAAAGTACCTTTCTCCCAACCCTCCGACCCCCAGTCGTCGTCACGTTGTGACATTGCTGGTTTACGGGCAGAGGAGCATGTTCGTCAGCGCACACACACGGAGTACTTACAAGCAGACACAGTGTGTAGACAGAAAAGGGAGAACGGACGCATTTTGGCTTAAAAACTAAAGATAAAGGTGAAGTTATAACACTGAAACGCCCTCAGGAAGAGGTGCTTTAAGACATGGCTAGCTAGCTAGCGGCTAAAGTCCAGCCCCAGTCTGCAGTGTTTTAGCTACTTCTAAATCACTAATCCTCGCCTCCATGGCGACAAATAAAGTAAGTTTCTACAGCAGATACTCCACCGCGTCCTTAACCTCAGAAGAGAAAAGACCTCCAAAAATATGCACTTTTTCTCCTTTTTTTTCTCTTCATCTTTTCATTTGGGTTCACACAAAAAAAGTGTTTCATTTTACTATAGTTCTCTTAAACTTAAAGTGTCCCCAGACAGGCTTTGTTACAGCACTTTATATACATATAATACAGTATATGCTCAAGTTCAGCCTAGTTCAGCCTTTAACATGTATACACACATGTCTTTCATTTGTTTCCTCTTAAAGTAAAAGTATCCCCAATCGTTACATTTACAGCACTTTATATACTTACATTTCATTTAAGTATTGTCCTCTTTCAGTAAAGGTGTCCCCAGACAGGCTTTGTTTAATTTACAGCACTTTATATGTATAGAATACAGTAGGCCAGGCCTATATGCTCAAGTTCAGGCTAGCTACGATACATGGACGTAATAATTTATCTAAACATGTATACACAAGTTCAAGTGTTTCATTTAGTTTTTTGGGTGTTAAACTGCAAATCTTTGTTTAATTCACAGCACTTTAGCAATGTCCATTGCTAATAAAGCACTTTAAACTTTAAGTATGACTAAATGCTTTCTTGACTTCCCCTTCCTTACTGACCACCAAGTGACCCCCAGGGGCCAGGGCCCAGAGGCTAATATGACGTGTGAAATAATGTCAATTAAATCAAAGCATTTAGTTTTTTCATTTACAAGATACACATGTTTCTATGCATTTCAGGGTTTTGGGGAGCCAAACCCTCAAAATTATTTTGGCCGTGCAGTTTCGCCGTGCCGCCGTGAGGAGTGTTCCTTATTTCCAGTTCTGAAAGGTGGCAACCCTAATCCTAACCACATCCCCCTACCATCTCACCTGGCTCCTTTCAATGCGAAGGAGCAGCGACTTTATACTCTTACAGCCATCAGACTGTATAATGCATATGTTCCTTTTTGACTGTACTTGAATGTATAATAGACTGTGTTTATGTTATTCACATGTGAATAATGCTGTATAATAGACTGTGTTTATATTATTCACATGTGAATAATGCTGTATAATAGACTGTATTTATATTATTCACATGTGAATAATGCTGTATAATAGACTGTATTTATATTATTCACTTGTGAATAATGCTGTATAATAGACTGTGTTTATATTATTCACATGTGAATAATGCTGTATAATAGACTGTATTTATATTATTCACTTGTGAATAATGCTGTATAATAGACTGTGTTTATATTATTCACATGTGAATAATGCTGTATAATAGACTGTATTTATATTATTCACATGTGAATAATGCTGTATAATAGACTGTATTTATATTATTCACTTGTGAATAATGCTGTATAATAGACTGTATTTATATTATTCACATGTGAATAATGCTGTATAATAGACTGTATTTATATTATTCACTTGTGAATAATGCTGTATAATAGACTGTGTTTATATTATTCACATGTGAATAATGCTGTATAATAGACTGTATTTATGTTATTCACATGTGAATAATGCTGTATAATAGACTGTATTTATATTATTCACTTGTGAATAATGCTGTATAATAGACTGTGTTTATATTATTCACATGTGAATAATGCTGTATAATAGACTGTGTTTATATTATTCACTTGTGAATAATGCTGTATAATAGACTGTGTTTATATTATTCACTTGTGAATAATGCTGTATAATAGACTGTATTTATATTATTCACATGTGAATAATGCTGTATAATAGACTGTGTTTATATTATTCACATGTGAATAATGCTGTATAATAGACTGTTTTTATATTATTCACATGTGAATAATGATGTATAATAGACTGTGTTTATATTATTCACATGTGAATAATGCTGTATAATAGACTTTATTTATATTATTCACATGTAAAAAATACCTAAGTGTTTATTGTGAGCGAGCTGTGGTGCTGAATTTCCCCCAGGAATCAATAAAGTACTTTCTATTCTATTCTATTCTATTCTATAACTCCCGAATGACAGCGCTTCTCACGCGGGGTCACCTTATTACAAACACACAGATTGAGCTACGCCTTTGCAAATGATTTTGCTCCAATATTACTTCCATAGATCCGACACACCTCTTTGAGCTGTGTGCTTACCGAAACCAAAGTGTGTACTAAATATCACGTTTGGCAGGAGAAATGTGGCAGCGGCAGCGGCAGCGGCAGCGTGAGCTGTTGAGCAAGAAACACCCACATGTCGATGTCGAGACTGCAACTGGTGACACAAGCCACAACAGGAAGTGGCGGCCTACTCTCACAGCCTCCTTTCTCCAACGCATCATTCTTCAGTTGAGCAGGTGCTTTTTGGCCATGAACTCCACGTCACAGAGTAAAATGTTATTTGTTGTTCAGTAATAGAATAAATAATGTTGTTTTGTGCAACCAGATATTACAGAGCTGTAAAGTACTGTACTTGCATGCTCATTAGTATACAGCAAACAGGGGAGATGTAGATAACCATCTCATGCAGTAGGAAACTTATTTGCATAATTTTCCGTTTTCCTTTTTTTTTCCGACAAAAGATCATACTTATGCATATATTTAAGGAAATGATGACAGCTAAGGTCTTCAAATAGCAAAAACCTCATTTACCTGACACCGCCTGCGCACGCCCGCAATGGACAACTTATGAAAACAACAAAGTGGCCGTACAAAGAAACTCATTTTTACCACAACAAATGCCTTCTGAAGCCACAACATGGACAGACAAGTGATAAGAATGCGTGTGAAGCTAAAACCACACCGATACACATCAATTCAGCATTCATTGAACTTGAAATCCGAGGTTAAAATGAAGACCAAAATGATAGGAGCGTGATGGTATTCAAAACCAGGATTTTTTTTTGTAGGAAAATGTTCCAGCTATTATTGTACTGTACCAGGGGTGTCAAACGTACGGCCCACGGGCTGGATCAGGCCCGCGAACAGGTTTTATCCGGCCCGCGGGATGAGTTTGCCAAGTATAAAAATTTGCCAAAATTTTTGAATGAAAAAAACTGCTGTTCTAAATGTGTCCACTAGATGTTGCAATAGCAATTCTTTGTATCTTTGTAGATGATGCTACATATGTAAAATAAATAAACCACATGATATTAGTGCACCATACCATACCATACCATACCAACTTTATTTATAAAGCCCTTTAAAAACAACCGCAGTTGAAGAACAAAGGGCTGTACACCACAAAGAAATAGAGGCAAAGGACAGACTAAAAAAATAACATTTAAAACAGAAGTAAAATACACATTGAAAAAGCAAGTACAAATTACCCTAAGAACAATTTGTTAGATAAAAATCAGTTAAAAAGTTAAAAACGGTTAAAAAAGTTAAAAATAGTTGAGGAAAAAGAGCAAACTACATGAATAACATCCTTTAATTTGATTTTGATATTATTCTTTTATCTTGAATGAAAATGAACACCAATGAGTTGACTGATGAACATTATCACATAATTTATTCAGAAAGTATAAATAACGACAAATAAAGGTAGAATACTACTAATCACAACATGTAAGTGTAAAAAAAAAAACAACAACATTATGATTTGTACATTTTCAGAATGTGCTTGTTCTATTTTTAAACACAGAAAACAATCTGAAGTTGTCTTTATTTTTAAGTTATCGTGCTGTGATTTTACCAGTCCAGCCCACTTGGAGTAGATTTTGCTCCTAGTGGCCCCCGATCTAAAATGAGTTTGACACCCCTGTACTACACTTTACTGTACATCTGTCCTAAATAGAATCTCTGTAAATTAGGGGTGTCCAAAGTGCGGCTCGGGGGTAATTTTTTGTTCCAACACTAATTTTTTTATTGGCCCTTGGCATATTCTAAAACTAAACTGAATCCATTATTAATGAGATACTTTTAGACATTACACCTGATTGCTTTGTCACCATTAGAATAAGGCTAGGACGTGGCTGTTTTGACTTACATTGGATGGATTTTAGCATCTTTAATGCACAAACAAATACATCAAAGTGGCCACTAGCATCATTTAATTGGTCTGTATTAAACAGTATATATAGGGTTTTTCTTCAAGAATTAGATTGATCTAGAAAAAGCCCAATCTCCCAACAGTGTACTGTAAACGAGTCAGTAGATTTTACAGTCAAAAACTGGCAGCTCAGTTGCTAGAATTGAACTAGAAATATATACATGGTAGCGTTTTCCATTTCCAGTAATGTACTGTAAAAACAGCAGCCATATATTTTACGGTAGACACCAGAATTTTACTATAAAAAAACAGTTATATCGTTTTTCCATTTACAGTAATGCACAGTAAAAAAGACTTGTAGATAATATGGTAAAAAACTGGAAGCTCAGTCGCCAGAATTTTATCGTAAAAATAACACGTCGTACCGTTTTTCCATTAACAGTAATGCATCGTAAAAACGACAGTAGATTTTACGGTAGAAAACTGGAAACTCAGTCAGTAGAATTTGCATGTAAAAATAACACGTGGTACCGTTTTTCCATTCACAGTAATGCACTGTAAATACAACGACCATAGATTTTAAACTAAAAACAGGAAGCTCAGTATACTATAAAAATAACGTTGGTACCGTTTTTTCATTTAAGTAAATCACTGTAAAAACTACAATCGTAGATTTTAAAATCAAATACTGGAAGCTCAGTCATCAGAATTTTACCATAACAAATTTACAGTAATGTAAAGTAAAAAACAACCATAGATTTTACGGGAAAAAACTGTCAGCCCAGTCGACAGAATTTTACCATAAGAATAAAGATAGTACCTTTTTTTCCATTTGGAGTAACGCATTGTAAAAACAACGACCATAGATTTTACGGTAAAAATGGCAGTTCAATCGCCAGAATTTTACGGTAAAAATATAAGTTATACCTTTTTTCTATTTACACTAATGCACTGTAAAAACAATGACCATAGATTTTATGGTAAAAAACTGGCAACCCAGTCGCCTGAATTTTACCGTAAAAATCGAAGTAGTACCATTTTGCCATTGATGCTATGTAAAAAAAAAAACGTTATATCGTTTGTTCAGTTATAGTAATGCACTGTAAAACGACCATAGATTTTATGCTTAAGATTGACAGCTCAGTCGCCAGAATGTTGCCTTAAAAATAAAACTTGCACAGTTTTCCCATTTTAAATAATTTGCTGTAAAAACAAAGTTTCCGTATATTTTACGATAAAAAAAAAAGCTGGCAGCTCAGTCGCCACAATTTTATGGCCTACCGACAACATAACACAGAAATAAGATATCCCTCGTAACCATGTGTAGGCACCACTCGTGAATCATTGGAGACTAATTATTCCACTATGACAATTTTGTCAATTTTTTTTATATCCCAGTACATATAACCTTTTTCTAATTATTAGAAAGAAATTAAGCATGTATTGTAAATGTACATGCTGAAAGTATACTTTTGCTGCAGAAATTTTACTAGTCATGTTTTTAGCAAATATAACTTACAGTAAGAGGGATTTTATGACTGTTTGAAAAGGGGCACTTTTGACTGTTTTTTTCACCTGCCATTCTTTCACTGACATGATTAATACAACTACTGTATAGTAGTTTTATATAGGCCAAGGAGTATTAACTTTGATGGATTTAACTGAAATTATTCAAACTCGTATCGAGTATGTATTTGTGTGTCTGTTTTTAGCATTTAACAATTGCTTGCAAAAAAAGACAACTAATTCAAAAGTGAGATGTGAGAAGACGTGTACTTCCCCCACGGCAAAATAGGCAAAACATTTATAAGGTACAACTCTTTGAATCTTGTTTTTTGATTCCAAGTTGTATTTCACCATAAATTATAAAACACATTTTGAAAACAACTTTGTAAAGTGACATTTTCATAATAATTACAATAATAGAACACAAAAAATAAAAAACACAAATATACAAAATTAAGAAATTAGATCCATCCATCCATTTTCTACCGCTAGATAACAAACCAAATTTAATGCCAAAGCATAATACAGTTTAATCATTACAAAAGGACAACATAACATAATTTAATGTTTATAGTGTTTTATTCTATCAAATAAATGTCGTTTGTGTAATGAATACATTGTTCATAGTGATAGTGTAAGTGAAGAACTTAAAATAAAGACAAGTGAAGCAAATATACGAAAATAAATATGTAAATACTGGAGTAACAGTATTACAGTATTTTCTGTACTTACTGGTGGTGATCAATGAAGTAAATGTATTGGCTACACTGTAAATTCACAGCAAATTACTGGCTAATAATTGCATTACTTTTACAATAATTTACCGTGAAATATCCTTACAACAATTTACTGTGGTAGTTTTACATTTAATTACAATAAAGTCAAAACTATATGCTCTAACTTCACAATTGTAATTTCATACAGTAAATTAATTACAACTATATACTGTACATGCTGATTTTACAGTTAATTAGAGTGTTTCAATGCAGAATTACAGTGCTTTGTTGTACCTAAGTTACAGTAAATTGCCTGTAGTTTTACACATTTACTGTGAAAATAATGCTATTATTATTATTCCTATTGTGTGTCAGTAATACTATTGCTTAATATGGCATAATCTGTTATATTTGTGGTGTTGTTTTGGACGACTGCTACATGATTTAGTCATCATGTTAGTCTTGAGCACAATTTGTGAAATAAAAAAACACATTTTAATTAATATAATCATCAAAAATGTACAATTCCTCGTATAACATGTGATGCATGATACAGCATAGTGTGTCGAAACATCTAAATATGGTTTGATTTGGGTTATATTTGTTATTTTTCACGTGATAAATAAGTTAAGAAGTACTTACGTTATACTTCTTCCCTCCAAGTAGACCAAGGTTGTTGCTTGTGGGACAAGATGCATCTGCTGATGTGAGCATGTGTCAGGTGCAGAGTATAGAACCAAGTGGAACTTACAGACACGCAAGCCTACTCTATCTTTACGAGGACATAAGTCTCCGGAATAATTCGCCAATAGTCAGTTCCTACAACCTAATGCAATTCAAAGAGACAGTTTGCTGTAAGGCAGGGGTGTCCAAACTTTTTCCACTGAGGGCCACACACTGAAAAATCAAAGCAAGCGGGGGCCATTTTGATATTTTTTCTTTTAAAAACCAATAAAATATATGTTTAAAAAAATGTACATAGATGCCTCCACTTAGGCTTGATCAAAGGGTTTTGGTAAAAAAAATATAAAAAATGTGTCATTATTTAGTATTATTATTTGTATTATTATTCAAGGTTTAAATCTCTAGATCAACATTAGGTCTATTTGTCAATATAAAGTTGTTAAAGATTTAAGTTATATGCCCTTTTTGTCAAAGAAAACCCTGTTTTCTTATGGAAAAAAAACACAAAATATGCAATATTTTCACCCAATAAAAAATTTAAGTGGAATATTTTGGATTATATAATAATTGGAGCCTTAAAAAGGTCAATAACTCATAACAACATTGATTTTAATTTTTTTTTTTTTTTAACAATGACACTCAAAAAAAAAAGTCCCAATAAAATGATTGGGTATCCAAAAAGGTCCTGCTCAGTAAAGTTTAAAAAAAAGAAATCATACTTTTTTTTTTAACTTTTAACACAAGATCAAGTTCAGATCTATTTGTCAATTATAATTTTTATTGTTGTTTATGTTTTTTGTTTGTTTTAGGCCCCTCAAAAATTTTTTAAAAAAAATAACTAACTTTTTTTAATGGCAAACACAAAATAGACAACATTTTCCCAAAAAACTATCTCAAAGTGGAATATTCAATGTGATGTAAATGGAGCCTTGAATAAGTCAATAATTCATAATAACATTGATTTTGATTCTTTTTTTTTTAAGAAAGAAACAGCCTGCATGGCAGCTTTGTGTTATTAGAGTAAAAATTGTAACATTTTCTTGTTACATTTCACCTAACACGTGACGCATTATTCGGAGTATGTTCTTCTCCATTATAAAGAAGAGGAACTGATTCCTGGAGAACCATTGCTATTGATACTACAGTAGACATGATGTAAAACAGGGGTCCCCAAACTTTTTGACTCGGGGGCCGCATTGGGTTAAAACAATTTGGCCGGGGGCCGGGCTGTATGTATATATATATATATATATATATATATATATATATATATATATATATATATATATATATATATATATATATATATATATATATATATATATATATATAGATATATATATATATATATATATATATATATATATATATATATATATATATATATATATATATATATATATATATATATATAATATATCTTATATATATATATATATATATATATATATATATATATATATATATATATATATATAATATATATATATGTAATATATATATATAATATATATATATAATATATATATATATATATATATTAGATATATATGTGTATATATATATATATGTATATTTATTATATATATATATATATACATATATATATATATATATATATATATATATATATATATATATATATATATATATATATATATATATATATTATATATATATATATTAGGTATAGACGTATATATATATATATATATATATATATATATATTAGATATATTCATGTATATATATATATATATATATATATATATATATATATATATATATATATATATATATATATATACATGTATATATATATATATATATATATATATATATATATATATATATATATATATATTTATATATATTTATTAGATATATATATAAATATACATATATATCTATATATATATATATATATATATATATATATATTAGATATATATGTACAGTATATATATATATATATATATATATATATATATATATATATTAGATGTATATCTATATATATTAGATATATATAGCGCACTTTCCGCGCGCGCGATGATGTCACGTTATCGATGAGAAAATGCATTTTTAGACAATCGGAGACACCGTGAGTAGCAAGCGGTACAAAGTGGATAAGAAAAGACAAAAAAATATATATTTTTTAAATGTATTTAAATTTTTATTTTTTTATTTTTATTTTAATACTTGAGACTTCCCGCGGGCCTGATTTTGGGCCATAGTTTGGGGACCCCTGATGTAAAATATCAAACAAATATTTATAGAATTCCAAATTGTTATTTTTAGGCAGGAAATCACAATAATGATATTAGATAATTACATTTGCTCGAATTGCAAGTAGAGCTAATATAGCAGGGTTATTCAACGGCGGCCCGAGGCCAAAACCGGCCAGGAATGACACCATACTGGCCCCTGAGTACACTTCAAAACTTGGGAGACATTTTTGCAGCAAATTTCTCTTAAACACTAGAATTCTCCTCTTGTACAGTGGAACTTGGGCCAATGTAAACACATTGGCAGATCCTTGCATTGGCATTTTACCCTCGCTAGCAAAACATAGAACACTGGGGTCCAAACTCGTGATCTACATAACTGAGGCGTTCCTCAAGGCACCACTTTAAGTCCTCTCCTTTTTAGAAGTTGCACATTTTTATCAGTAATGTTTTATGTAAGTAAGGTGTTGCTCAGGGACGTGCACATGATTATAGAGGGGCAGGGGCTCAAAGTCAGAAAAGGGCAGGAATTTTTTTTTTGGTCCTTTACACAATATGGAAATTAATGTAAAATTAAATTTGCTAATAGAAAGCTAACTACTTAGCTGTGTGTCCTTTGTAGGTAAAAAGTGATTGCCATTTCTTTTGTGTCAACAAATTATGGTCATAATGAGTTAATTTACATTATCATAGGCTTGGAAGACATGAAAAGCAACAAAACACTGGTTCATTATTAGGCTATTTTTGTTAAAGATAAGCACTTTAATATTGAACATTGAACAGTGCAACATGAACTTGAAAAAAAATACAAAAATAAATACCCAAATGGAAAAAACTTCAATGTGAAAATCTGTCCTCTCCCTTAACTTGATGAAACACCATTAAGTTGTAACTTATGGTCTATCTCACTTAATGCTCAGACTAAACAACTGAAACGCAATACAGGGCCAAAAATATGGACCAGGGGCCAATAGAGGGCTGTATCCTTTCTTTTTTTGGCTTTGGGCTGCAGGCATAATCAACATGAATCAAATTTAAATACAGATGGCAATATTCCTAACAGATAACCTACATCTTATATCTCCAGAATGCTGAAATTATTATTATTATTATTATTATTAATAATAATAATAATAATAATAATAATAATTATTATTATTATTATTATCATTATCATTGTTCTTCTTATTATTATGTTATTATTATCATTATTATTATTATTACTTTGTTAACCCACACAGTAATAGCAAAGTCACAATAACCTTATATCTAAAACTCTACTGTGAGAGAAATGTGATCCGCCGTAAACGTGCATTTTATTTTGAAAATTAACCCGGTGTTTTATTTTGTACGTTACTTCCTGTTCCGCACGATCCGCTCTGCTCTGTGCGGACTTGATGTGCCGTGCTCAATTGATGCGCCGGTGCTCCGACGTCCGGCAAAAACAGAAGCTGACAAATTGACTAAAAGAATAATACAGCGTTTTTCTGAAATATTACCCATATTAGATGCTGAATAAGTGGACGGCGACTAGACCATAACTCACAGGTTCAAGTTGCTCCACTGTCACGTCTGAGTAACCCTGGCTGCAGCCCGCAGATCGAGGAGGGGCTAAACGTTTAAAGCAGGGGTGTCAAACTCATTTTAGATCTGGGGCCACATGGAGAAAAATCTACTCCCAAGTGGGCCGGAATGGTAAAATCACGGCACGATAACTTAAAAATAAAGACAACTTCAGATTGTTTTCTTGTTTAAAAATAGAACAAGCACATTCTGAAAATGTGCAAATCATAATGTTGTTGTTGTTTTTTTTACACTTACATGTTGCGGTTAATAGTATTCTATCTTTATTTGTCGTTATTTATACTTCCTGAATAAATTATGTGATAATGTTCATCAGTCAACTCATTGGTGTTAATTTGCAATCTATGAAGATAAAAAAAATAGTAAGAAAATCCAATTACAGGATGTTATTCATGTAGTTTGCTCATTTTCCTCCAATGATGTACTAACATCCAGTCGTTTATTTTTTTCGTACATATGTAGCATCATCTACAAATTTACAAATAATTGCTATTGCGACATCTAGTGGTACACATTTAGAAAAGCAGTTTTTTTCATTCAAAAATTTCGGCTCATTTTTATACTTAGCAAACTCATCCCGCGGGCCGGATAAAACCTGTCCGCGGGCCTGATCCGGCCCTCGGGCCGTACGTTTGACACCCCTGGTTTAAAGGAAGCGGCAGGCTCAAACAACCCGGTATTACAAGAAAACGTGGAGTTTTTGTACCGCTGTTTTTTTTGTTTTTGTTTTTTACATCCCTGACAGGAATTTATTAATGTTGTTTAAAGAAAAGAAAAAAACACACACACACAGGCAGAGGGCACTTTTTAAGACGAGGCTCAGGCACCCATAGGGCCCTGTGTGCACGTGCCTGGTGTTGCTGTTGCTTGTTTACTTCAGATGCAGTCAGTAGTCATTTGGTATACTAGTGGTATTCCTCAAGGTTCCTTTTTAAATCCTCTCTTTTTCATCATTTGGGCTATTCAGCTGGTGGCCTGTGAGTTCAGCTCAAAAAACGTGTGCGAGACTCACATTTTTGTAGCAGATTCTTAATATAGATGATCTTTGACTAGCTTCTCTGCAGAACGGCCTTAAAAACAGCAGAGCGCTCCTGTAACTCTTGACAAAACAAATAGACTAAAATCAAATGTTTACTGTAGAAGACGCTGGTTCTACAAAATATACAAAATAATAATAATAGTGAAGGGACATGTCTCGCGCCCCGGTCCCTAACTTTTTAGAAATGTAGTCCCCCAAATCCCTGCAACACAGCTTTTAAAAAAACGTTTGTGTCTGTTTTTGCGTATCTGTTTGAGGGGTGGGGCCTGGTGGTTGAAAACCCCTGATGATTATTTAGGCTCTTTGACAAGTGTTTTTACAGTACAGTAAACCCTCGTTTATTGCTGTTATTTGGCCTCACCGTAGTAAATGAATTTCGGCAAAGTATAGGAATTATTAATCATGAATCAAATATGCTCATAGCTAAAGAGTAAAACAACTGCTTAATACCTTCTTATGTTTGTCAACATTAAACATCAAATAACACCCACATAATCACCTTTACACTCGTTAGAACTATTATAGAAATATACTATTGTAATATTGATATTTGTGTTTGATTTTGCTGTTTTTATGCTAAAAAAATACCTGATTCAAGCCATAAATGTGTAGTATGTGCTTTAAAGAAATAAAAATAATCAGAACTCCTTTAAAATGACTGAATCACTTTAAACAGAGAAAATATGTCCTATAAAGAATCTTTGATTAGCATATTACCTTTGTTTTTATTTATGATTATTGTTTCCCATTTGATGAGGTCAAATCTGAAGGCATGGCTGAGCCTTGCATTGACATCATGTATACATTAAGAACGATTACAAAAGGAGAATATCACTATGAAAATGTGGATGGAAATCACAATGGACATTTATAAAATGGAGAAGATAACGGCATTTATTATTCATAAATTGGAGAAATTCACTTCATACTGGGAAAACTGGGTCAATTATGTCACGCCCCATAGACCTGACTTAATTTTCTTGAATTAGTGATTGTACTGTGTATAAAAGATCACTCCCTATATGTTGATTGTACTGTGTATAAAAGATCACTCCCTATATGTTCATAGTTTATATATATATATATATATATATATATATATATATATATATATATATATATATATATATATATATATATATATATATATATATATATACTACCGTTCAAAAGTTTGGGGTCACCCAAACAATTTTGTGGAATAGCGTTCATTTCTAAGAACAAGAATAGACTGTCGAGTTTCAGATGAAAGTTCTCTTTTTCTGGCCATTTTGAGCGTTTAATTGACCCCACAAATGTGATGCTCCAGAAACTCAATCTGCTCAAAGGAAGGTCAGTTTTGTAGCTTCTGTAACGAGCTAAACTGTTTTCAGATGTGTGAACATGATTGCACAAGGGTTTTCTAATCATCAATTAGCCGTCTGAGCCAATGAGCAAACACATTGTACCATTAGAACACTGGAGTGATAGTTGCTGGAAATGGGCCTCTATACACCTATGTAGATATTGCACCAAAAACCAGACATTTGCAGCTGGAATAGTCATTTACCACATTAGCAATGTATAGAGTGTATTTCTTTAAAGTTAAGACTAGTTTAAAGGAAATACTGTCAAAGCGCTTTGAGTACCTTGAAGGTAGAAAAGCGCTATACAAGTATAACCCATTTATCATTTATCATTATCTTCATTGAAAAGTACAGTGCTTTTCCTTCAAAAATAAGGACATTTCAATGTGACCCCAAACTTTTGAACGGTGTATATATATATATATATATATATATATATATATATTTATATATATATATATAGTGTGTTTATACTCTTTACTTATTTGTTTTTTCTATTTTTTTGGGGGTGAGGGGCATCGTTGGGTTATAAACAAAAAATATTATTTAGGCGTTTAGGGCAGACAATAGATATATGATGTAATGGATAGGAATCTCTGATGCTGGACGTCAATAAAAACAAAATTACAAAAAAAATCTACAATAACTGTTTAGTATTTGGTACTATTAATCAGAAATCATGCCCCATCTACCCAACCCTCTAGGGGGAAGCATATAACCCAGAGGTGTCAAACTAATTTTAGATCGAGGGGCTACATGGAGAAAAATCTACTCCCAAGTGGGCCGGACTGGTAAAATCACGGCACGACAACATGAAAATAAGGACAACGTTATTTATGTAGTTTGATCATTTTCCTCAACTGATGTACTCTTGTGTTTTGTTTTGTACATATGTAGCATCATCTACAAAGATACAAATAATTGCTATTGCGACATCCAGTGGACACATTTAGAACAGCTGTTTCTTTCATTCAAAACCTTCAGGTTAATTTTTATACTTAGCAAACTCATCCCGTGGGCCGGAAAAAACCTGTCTGAGGGCCTGATACAAACCTGTCCGAGGGCCTGATTCAGCCCTTGGGCCGTACATTTGACACCCCGGGACATAAAAGGTTGGCTCCTGTTGTAAAAACAAAGATGTGGTATCTTTCTTAGAATAAAGTGGAGGATTTACAAGTTTATTTTGCTCATGAGCTTGAAGTTATTAATAGAAATATATGAGAAGCCACTCTCACCAGATTAGGCCACATGGTGGCAGTAGCTCGCTGCACAAGGATTTGACTTGTTTTGCTACTTTGGCTCAGAAAGCAGAAGGTTGTAAAGTCGGACCTGCAAACTAGGGTGCACAAGTTTGGAAACTGGAAGTTATTTCTAAAGAGAATACACTATCAAGGTATGCTATAGAGCAGAGGTTTTCAACAAGGGGTCCGTGTAGTTAAAGAAAAAACATTTAAAGTAAAATCAAAATATCCATCCATCCATCCATCCATTTTCTACCGCTTGAAACATGAATAATGAATGATATTATTATATTCACGTTAGCGTTTAGGATATTTAAATATTACCGTGGCAGTTGCCCGATTGTGACAGATGTGTGGCAAGGAAGAGCAAAGTGGTTTTAATTTTTTTTTTAAATACAATAAAAAAATAAATGAAATATTTTTTCTGTTGTTATCAATGCACTCATGTTAAAAGTGCACATTCAATATTTATGATGTACATTTAATCTAAAAAAAAAAGAATGGTGGCTTTATGGCAAGCAGAAAAATCCTTGTTCATGTCAACTGTTTCCCTAAAATAGTGCACATAAAGGCTATATTACTGAATTAAACAAACTAATCGACGGATTACTAGATTACTACAATAATCGATAGCAGCAGCCCTAAATATGACACAGCTGTCAGGATGTACAAATATGGTGATTTGGTTTTCGCTAACCCGCGTATTCATATTGTATGAATATTCTTTTTAAATCAAAAATATGTATTTGGCACTGTCGGGCCGTGCGTTTCCCTTCAGTGATGTCCGACTTGAAAGATTACCTCTCAAAATACCATAATTGATGTCACCACATGACCATTGCTGGAGAAATAACATACAGGAACACATTTACGCCCTAATCACGTCAACAGTGTACAAAACGGGTTATTTTCTGGCGCATTTAAAAAACAATTAAAACGCATCAGCAATTAAAACATATCTTATGTGGTACTGTCAAAATTAAAATTGCAAAAAACATTAAAAGTGAATAAATAAAATATTTGAACTCACAATTAGTAGGACCTATTCAACACCGTATAAGCCAGCGATACCCCTCGTCGTCGGCTTATTCGAGTGGAAATAGCAAGCATTTCATCGCCAGAACAGCTGAGCTAGCTTGTGGGGTTGGCCGTCATCATCTCACAAGATGTACTTTCTCTTTAAATATCCTTCTTGAAAATGGCCTTGCAAATATATATCTGCCAGCTAATCAACGTTTTGTTCTCCTACTCTGCTATCCCGGTCTAGCTACGGCGCAACACTTCCCGCTTCCTGATAAATTGAAACTTGTGAATGGATACTCACTTTGGAATTGACAAGTGAGTATCCAATCACAGTCTCGTTAACATCAGGCTACCTAGATAGGCTACTATCAACAACTTGTGATCTGATTGGTTATCGCAACTGTCTCTCAACTCTATGTGTTCTCAAATTCATCCGCTAACGGTCCCGATGAGTATCCAATCACAGGACTTGTAAACGTCACGTTCAACGTGAGGCCATCTAGAAGGCCTTACTGACAACAACTCGTGATCTGATTGGCTATCACAAATGTCTATCAACTGTATGTCCCCGTTCACTTACAGTGCACGGACGCCCGCATTGTTGATTCTGAAGGCCTCTGGCAGATTTGGTACAGCATGGCAACATAAGCTAACTGAATTCTGATTGGATACAAACTAAAACTAAAAACAACAGCACTGGAAGGAGCATAATATGACATGAAGAGAATATGAATACTTTTAGATATTTAGGGAAAGTAAATACAACATCTTTAATTATGATCATGATTTCTGGTTATGCTACGCCACCAGAGAAGGGCTTGCTGGCCCTGACGGCACACCACTGATATTTGGTATTATTTAAAAAAAAACAACTATTCACGCTTTTGTCAGTCTGAGAAGCTAAGCTATTTTTTTCACATAAAACCCCTCACATTCACAGTAAGTCTAAGTTTTATAAATAATAACAAAGCATTATCAGTAGGAGGTTGTAATAAAATATCCCATGCATACAAAGGATCCCCGCCTTTTTGCGTTTTGGTATTCGCTACTCTATTCATCACTTCTAATTGAACGTGACCATCTACCGAAAGGTTGGTCATTTTGCTAATTAATGTAATTTGCAAAGGGCGTTGAAAAAATGAGTGCAACTGTATATTTGATTTTCTTATCGTTAGAGGTGTCACAATCCGATAATGATAACCGGATATTGGCAAAAAAAACAAGTATCGGATGATATCGGCTTGAATGTAAACTCTCCAATAGAAGCAGTCCTGCACCGCTTTTACTTGTGCAGAGCTGGACAGTCATCCATCCATCCATCCATTTTCTACCGCTTGTCCCTTTCAGGGTGGCGGGGGGTGCTGGAGCCTACAGCCAGTTAACATCTAAATGTCCCCCAAAATAGGTTGTGAGTTCAAACCCCGGCCGAGTCATACCAAAGACTATAGAGCTCTAGAGCCGCGGGTTACTGACCCCCGATCTAGTCTATGGATCACTTAATTAAATATTCAAATACAGTGTTACTGTGGCCAAAAATAATAAATATACTTGTTAAACAAAACCTCTGCCTTGTTTTAAATGAATACTTAGAACTACTATGCTACTGTGTTTTAATCTTGGTCATTATGGTAGTACTTGGAGAACCAAGTGTTTTCTGAGGTAGTACTTGGAGAAAAAAGTTTGAGAACCACTGCTCTAGGAGCTAGTATTTTAAAAGGTCATATCCTTTAGACCCTAACAACATGTTTAGTTGTACTCAAATGTTGCAATAATTTAGTAATCGGGTTGAATGCTGTAAACATCAACATCTACAAATAGATGACTGTTCTTAAATATGAACTCCATTCATGCTATCAAATCATACTTAATGCGACTGGTGGTTATGATTAATGGGCATAAATATTTACTGAACATTAAAACCATGGCGTGTTATGAAAGATCTACTTAGTTTGACTGGAGAGCCCTCAACTACCATTACACAGTACTTTTATTCTATTTTAGGTCTTGGAAACAACCAGCGGGGAACTTGACTGGTCTGGGAAAAAAAGCTTACTCAAAAACAAACCAGTCAGCCAACCTTTAACATTAAACGTGTTTTCAGTCGAAATCGTGCCAAAAAAGCCCTCATGGGTTTTTTTCTGTGACATTTTGAACAATCCTTGACAGCTCTCAAATTAAATTTCAGTGTTTTGACAGGTACAACATATAAACATGTGAAAAACACACATATGGTGCACAAAGAGCAGTTTGTTCAGTAACGCCCATTATAATGAATCAACTGTAGGATTTAAGTTAATTGCAAGTCAAATATTGTGACCTTCATTTATACTGCGCTTTTACTATACCTACACCATACCCAAAGCGCTTTACATTGTACGTCACATTCACCAATTCACATGCACAGACAGCAGAAGCTGCGCTAACGACGACCCATCAGGAGCAAGGTGGATGAAGTGTCTTGCCCAAGAACATAACAGCCGTGACTAGGATGGCGGAAGCTGAATTCGATCCAGGAACCCTCAAGTTTCTGGCACGGTGTCTCTATCACCTGAGCCACACCGCCACTATGTTAAAGCTGTATTGGAATGTAACATACTCATCATGTAGTTCAATGTTGTCCCTGCAAAGATACAGCATTATACAGTACGAACTTGATAGATGATTTCTTCCATTATTTTAAAACAGAGTGGAATCAGTCTATTTAGTACAGGGGGAGTCCAAATTGTGGCCCCGGGGACATGTTCAGCTTGATTTTATTGGCCCTCGGCATCATCCATCCATGAAAGGTTGGTGATTCAATATACTCAGGGATGCTTCACCACATGTTCTTTCTATATGGCCCTCAGCATATTGTCATAATTACAAGAATGTATTATTAAGTCTTGATGGCAAGATACTGAACAACTATCGGCCCATTTCAAACCTGCCATTTTTGGGCAAAGTCCTAGAAAAAGTTGTATACCAACAGCTTAGCTATTTTCTCCTGTTTAACAACATGTTTGACACTTTCCAATCCGGCTTTAGGCCCCACCACAGCACTGAACTGATCAAGGTGACAAATTTTATCCGCCTGAACACAGACGCAGGATAAGTCTCAGTCTATGTTCTGATGGACCTGAGCGCTGCCTTTGACACAGTTGACCATACTAACTTAATACAAAGGGTAGAAAACTGGGTGGGAATTTCCGGTTCTGCTCTGACTTGGTTCAAGTCCTATCTCTATCACAGGACATATTTTGTTGAAATTGGTAACAGTGTCTCTGACCAAATGGCTGTGACTGTGGAGTTCCCCAGGGCTGCATTTTGGGACCCCTATTGTTCAACTTGTAGATGTTGTCATTAGGTCAACTAATACGCAGCTTCAATGTGTCCAATCACAACTTTGCAAATGACACTCAGACAAAACTGAAATCATCTTTGGCCCACAGAAGCAAAGATAGTTAGTCACCTTGAGACTCTCTCACTGAAACCTTATAATCAGGTTAGAAATCTAGGGGTAATAATGGACTCAGACTTGAACTTTTAACAAGCACATTAAGTCAATAACAACAGCTTTTTACCACCTAAAAAACATTGCCAAAATCAGAGGAATAATGTCTAAATCAGACTTAGAAAGACTAGTCCATGGCTTTGTCTCCAGCAAGTTAGACTACTGTAATGACCTTCTTACTTGGCTCTTTGAACGAGCTGTTAAGCAGCTACAGTACATCCAAAATGCTACTGCTCGAGTCCTGACTAGAACCAGGAAATATGACCGTATTAGTCGAGTACTTAGGTCAGTGCGCTGGCTTTCTGTTGCTCTGACATGTTAGAACCATGTCAACCATCTCAAGGTCCAGGAGCCTCAGGGAGTGGTCTCCTGTTGGTGCATAGAGTCAGGACCAAACATGATGTAACTGAGTTACAGTTTTATGCTCCTAAAATCTGCAATAAGCTTCCTGAAGTTGTGAGACAGGCCTCAACGTTGGCAATGTTAAAATCATAAACACTTTGATTTAATTGTGCATATGACGAGGTTTCTCATTGTAATCCCATTGGATTGAGTTTTTTCTTGCCCTGATGTGGAATCTGAGCCGAGGATGTCAATGTGGTTTGTGCATCCCTTTGAGACACTCGTGATTTAGGGCTATATAAATAAACTTTGATTGATTGATTGATGATGACAACTGAGAGTATTTTATCTACAACATTTGATTGATTTGAATTATTTATGATTGTTTTCGTGATTATTGTGTTTTCTGATTTTTAATTTGAAATATTCTTTAAATTTTCTGTAAAGCACTTTGAATTACCTTGTGTACGAATTGTGCTCTATAAATAAAATTTCCTTGCCTTACCTTGCGTAATAAGATGGAAAATGCTTATTCGTGATCCCGCAATCCTTTTAAAAAAAGTGGGTGGGGATATCTGGTTTTGCTTAAGTCCTGTCTTGATCACAAGATGTACTTCATTGGAATTGGTAAGGTCTCAGACCAAATTACCTCGGGAGTTACCCGGGGGTCAATTGTGGGACCCTTACTGATCAATGTGTACATACTGAAGCTAGGCCAGCTATGACACTCAGATCTGCGTGTCACTGGCAGCAGGTACACTTTCAACAGTTGATTGTGATCTATAAATTGCAAATAATCACAAATATATAATGAGATATTTTATTTTATGCGTGGGAAATTCTGCCATTTGGGGGTTTGGTTTAATCCACTCCATGTAAATATCCCTCCCGCCTGTAGACATTTCCTGACCTGATGAGCAAACACCCTAGGCGCGGAGCAAAAATAGATAAGCTCTCCCTCCCCTAGAGAATGCTGCCCTGGGCAATTGTCCATACGACCCATTGCTAGAACCGCCACTGTCTATAACACACAGAGCTTTGATGTGGATGTTTTGTTCAGATCAATTAGCATATGTTAACATAAACAAGATTAGCTTTATCATCTTTATTTGTGCACAAAATGTATGAATAAATATGAATTTATTCCCCCCCTCATTCTTGAGGCGCCCCTAGAGAGTGTTGACCTTGTGGCCCATTGCGAGAACCGCCATGGCCTGATCTCAAACTCTAAATTTTTAACCAGACTTTCCTCGCATGGCTTCCCACGACTGTGTAATCTTTGACTGCTTTTTAGTTGTCTTTGTAAAGGAAGAATTTATGGTAGAGCTGTTGCATTTGAACTCGCTGCATTCAACAAGTCAATGTGATGAAGGGGTGGGCGAGTGGGAAAAGGATTCGACACTCTTTGTATAACTTGAGGTACCTTCATTCATTGACTCATTTTCTATTCCGTCTTGGGGGAGCTAAGGCTAGAGCCTATTCGAGTTGGACTCTTCATGTCTGACTTTTTTGGATATGGTCACTGTCTTAGTTAAAAGCCTATAAACACTTCAATATGTTGCTGGGTGTGTTAGGGTGAGGAAACCTTAGGAATGATGTTAAAGTCTATCATATTGATGCATCATTTGCAATATTAGTTAGACTCCCTTAATCCCATGCCCATAAATGTTGTCAAAAGACTACATGTCTTGTTTTGACTGCAAGGACCCTTGGATGACGTCGTGGCCAAACCCTCAACAAATCTGGTGTCCAACGGAATAGACCATGACATTATAAAAATACTATGTCAACTTTATTGTATGAACATAACATTTACTGCTCAAACGCTTAAAATGACAAGCACATATTCTGAATTCAGCTTTAGCAAGAGCGTTGGGAGTAATTTGGGACAAATACTACTGCACTTATTTATAGACCACACAGTTGTCATGCAATTGTTTTTTGAGGGCATTAAATAGAGTCAACCTTACTAGTCCTTAACTTGTTTAGTTACAGAATAAGCATTATGTCATTCACTAGCAATCAGTCTATGTTCTTCAAGTTGCATCAACTCTATAGCAAAACAGAACATTTTATTTTTCAAAATAAAAGCATTACCGCACATGCGTGTTGAATCTTTATTGTCTGATTGAGGGTGAACGTTTACAATGCAAATGTGCATTGTGTGTAGAAAAATGACAATACGTATGTGGCGATATTTGACCATTTTTCTTTTAGAAGCATTTCACATCAGAGCACCAGAAGATTTTGTTAATATTTTGCAGTGTTTTTAATGATAAATGTTCATTACAACACAGGACAGTCATTTGCCTGTATTTAATGTAAAAATATAAATATAATCTATTATTTTCAACATATAACTTTTTGACGATTTGAGTAAAAATTAAATTTCATGACACACTGAATTAGTTTTTATTAGCTGTAAACTATAATCATCAATACATATTTAATAAAACATTTTTAAATTGCACTACAGTACTGAAATATATTAACTTACTTATTTATTTTTATTTTATTTATCATTTATTTATTTATATGTATTTATTATTAAAATAAATAATACAAAAGTTAAAAAACATTTAAAAAATACATTAACTAAGACATTTTAATTTATTGCGATGCACCTGTACACTACTGTATGTAGAACAATATATACTATAGTATGGCACGTACATCAATTTTATACGTTTTAAAAACAATTTTATACAATATTATACCATAAATATTATATTTAAAAGATTTGCCAACAAAAACACACATACAAATATTTGACAATTGTAAAAAAAAAATTAAATTTGTATTTAAAAATGTTGAGAAATCAACCGACATACACCCATATTACGGATACTGACCTGAATATAAGGCAAAACGATCCATATTTTTCAAAATAAATAAATGAATGAATGAAAATGAGCAAAAAAAATTAAATTAATAAGCATTTTGATGCTTCATTAATTACCATCATCTTAAAATTGTGATACTGTTTTATGTTGTTTGCTAACTTGACCAAAAGACAAGCCTATCAATTATCGTAACATTCACACTCTTATTTTTATAAACTGAACAACACAAATGGACTGCTTATGTGAATTACAACAACGTGACATTGGTTATTTTTATATGTGACCATATTTACCTGCTCAGATTTCACAACTTCTTGTCATTACTTTTACAGAGCACATTACTAATATGCACTCTGCCACACAAAAAGCAGAGACAGTGTATTTTCTCTTGAATTTCATAACTTTTTTGTGTCTTATATTATATTTGTCTTTTTATTTTGTAACCCTTCCCCGGAAGTTGTGGGGTATCATTATGGCTGACTTTATGGCTCACTAAGTGGTGCTGTTCTGACAGGGAAGGAGTCAAATCTCCTCAGTCAGACGCCGGTGACTCCTCCGCTCGGGTACCGAGTTTAGACAGCAGACACCGCGGGAACTTGTGCCTTACACACCGGGAGGTAAGGTCAGCGAGTTTGAGTACTCTCCCCCACTCTCTAATGGACACTAAATCTGCTCATATATGACTAAGGTACGACTTTAGAGGCTAATTTCGCAGTATTTATTTCTGCCTACAGTACATTGCTGTCGTTTATTTTGCTATGATGCATTAGCGTGAAATAAGCTAGCTTGCACTTTTAAGCAAATCATAGTAGGGAATTGGAATCACTTCTGTGTGTGTGTAAGTGTGTGTGTGTGTGTGTGTGTGGGTGCGTGTGTGTTTGTGTGGGTGCGTGTGTGTGCGTGTGTGTGTGTGTGTGTGTGTGTGTGTGTGTGTGTGTGTGTGTGTGTGTGTGTGTGTGTGTGTGCGCGCGCGTGCGTGTGTTTAAAAGACCAGTGATGTGGCCAACAGCTGACATTTGGTACACATGTGACGCTTTGGGAGTAACTTCTCCCAAAAGCAGAGTTGATTATAATAATTCCTATTTTATTAACCTAAACTTGTGCAGCCAGCACATGCCATGAAATGATGTAGGCCTAATGTGTATTTTTTTTTTTTTTTTTTAGTTGAATAAGAATTTGTTATATTTACTTGTGTACACAACAATGTCAGATGAGCAGGTTTTTGGTCTGCTAATCAAATCATTGAGTTTTTTTTTCCTCCGGGTGAATGAGATGCTTGAGTTTAAATCGGGTGTTCCAGACTTTTTCCATCAAGGGTCGCATACATTTGAAAAAAAATCAACTGCAGGAGACCTCTTTGATATTTGTTTTTAATCATTTTTTAAATTTTGTTTAGAGATGTCCGATAATGGCTTTTTTGCCGATATTCCGATATTGTCCAACTCTTAATTACTGATTTCGATATCAAACGATACCGATATATACAGTCGTGGAATTAATACATTATTATGCCTAATTTTGTTGTGTTGCCCAGCTGGATGCATTAAAACAATGTAACAAGGTTTTCCAAAATAAATCAACTCAAATTATGGAAAAAAATGCCAACATGGCACTGCCATATTTATTATTGAAGTCACAAAGTGCATTATTTTTGTTAACATGCCTCAAAACAGCAGCTTGAAATGTGGGACATGCTCTCCCTGAGAAAGCATGAGGAGGTGGAGGTGGGCGGGGTTGAGGGGGGGGGGGGGGTTAGGGGGTACCGGGGGGTGTACATTGTAGCGTCCCGGAAGAGTTAGTGCTGCAAGGGGTTCTGGGTATTTCTTCTGTTGTGTTTATGTTGTGCTACGGTGCGGATGTTCTCCCGAAATGTGTTTGTCATTCTTGTTTGGTGTGGGTTCACAGTGTGGCGCATATTTGTAACAGTGTTAAAGTTGTTTATACGGTCACCCTCAATGTAGGGCTGGGCGATATGTCGATATACTCAATATATCGCGGGTTTGTCTCTGCGATATAGAAAATGACTATATCGTGATATTCGAGTATACGTTCTCACGCAGTTGCTTTTAGCTACGGGGCATTAAACTGCATGCGTTTTTCACTCTTTCCTGTCTCTCCTTCTCACAGAGACTTAAACCAAGCGCACCTTCTTACATACTGTCACATACTGTCACGTGAGCAACGTCATACGCTCCCGCGGAGCAACATGGTAACGTTAGCTGTGATGCTAACAGCTAACAGTGTGGTTTGAGTGGTCATACGAGAGAAAGAACGTGCGACTCTGGTAACAAATGGAGGAATAATGAATTCCCAAGAAAAACATCACAGGGTCCATCGTCTGGCGGTGGTTTGGCTTCAAGCGGGAATATGTCTTTATCAATCAATCAATCAATGTTTATTTATATAGCCCTAAATCACAAGTGTCTCAAAGGGCTGTACATGTCAACATGTCCGTTCGGTGCCACACCAGCTAAATGCCGAAGCAACTATTTCTACATCAACACCGTAGGACATATACTATTTGATATGCAGCTCATTTTTATGTGACACTTATTGAAATATCGTGTGTGTCATCATGCACAAAAGTGCACTTATAGTTTGTTTTAAAATGTCTCTGACAATCTTGCACTTTCTGTTTTGGAAATGACATGAATGTTTGTGCCACTGCTTAATAACTGTTTAATAAATACAGTTTTGCTCAATTGACTTAGTTGTGATTTCCCTCTCTGCATGAAAGTTTAAAATGAGCATATATTAATGCAGTATAAACAAGAATGTTTTAATGTAGACACATAGAATCATCATACTGCTGTGATTATATGTATCAAGTGTTCATTCAAGGCTAAGGCAAAATATCGAGATATATATCGTATATCGCGATATGGCCTAAAAATATTGAGATATTAAAAAAAGACCATATCGCCCAGCCCTACCTCAGTGTGACCTGTATGGCTGTTGACCAAGTATGGATTGCATTCACTTGTGTGTGTGACAAGCCGTAGATATATTATGTGATTGGGCCGGCACGCAAAGGCAGTGCCTTTAAGGCACGCCCCCAATATTGTTGTCTGGGTGGAAATCGGGAGAAATTCGGGAGAATGAGTGCCCCGGGTGATTTTCGGGAGGGGCACTGAAATTCGGGAGTCTCTCGAGAAAATCGGGAGGGTTGGCAAGTATGACTGGGAGACGCAACTGCTCTGTACTTCTCCCTACGTCCGTGTACCACTCCGTACAGCGGCGTTTTAAAAAGTTATACATTTTACTTTTTGAAACCGATACAGATAATTTCTGATATTACATTTTAAAGCATTTATCGGCCGATGATATCGGCAGTCCGATATAATTGGACAACTCTAGTTACTAGTATTATTATATCAGCTTCTGCTTTTTTCCCCCTCAAAATTTCATATAAGACGGTGGACCCATAGCATCCAGGTGACTGTAATTTCACCAGCAAGTTATACTATCTGTCATTAATTTCCCATAATGTCAATTCATTTTTGAGTACCTGGTAGATAAATAACTGTACTTGTAACGCCCCCTTTCCGTCGCCAGATTTTATATGCCGCCCCCTCTTGGTGTGATGTCATCTACAAAACTGGAGCGCATTTTCCAGCATAGATAGTGTGGATAAAGGCATATACAGTTGAACCTTGATTCACAAACTTAATTGGTTCTTGAACATGGTTCGTAAATCGATAAGTTTGTAGAGTGAAGCAGAGTTCCCCATAAAAATCAATGAACACACGAATAATTGGTTCTAGCCTTGACAAAAGTACCTGTTTAAGTAAACAATTGCAAACTTTGAAAACACTATAATGTGTGTGTGTAATATATGTATATACTGCATATATCAAACCAATATAACAAGGGGCTAATGTTCAACAATCCCCTTTTTATCCAAAAAACATCCCAGCAAGCTTAATTGTCAACACGCACACACACATTCCCACAAAAGTCTCGTTGGTGCACTCAAAAACCTTAACCACCATGTTGCTACAATAAAAAACAAAAAAAGTTAAATAATTTTAACCTGGATTGACTAATATGTGTCGCATTGTTGAACACTGAGAGTTTCGGCCTGATAAACGGTCAGTGGCTTCATGTAATGCTTCTAAAAGTTTTTAACGATATCCTCCTGTCAACTGATTCTGATAAATATGTTGTCCTGGTGCTTTTAGATCTGTCTGCTGCGTTCGACACCGTCGACCACGCCACCTTAATCACTCGTCTTGAGAACTGTGTGGGCATTAAGGGCGCCGCCCTCAACTGGTTCCGGTCGTACCTAACCGACAGGAGTTTTTGTGTAAAAATAGACAGTTTTATGTCTTCCACAGCTCCTTTACCACATGGTGTTCCCCAGGGCTCAATCCTTGCCCCAATCTTATTTGCGCTTTACCTTCTCCCCCCTGGTTCTATTTTTAGGAAGTACGATATTGCATTTCATTTTTATGCCGATGATTGCCAGATTTATTTTCCCATGGCACAAAATAACACGGTTCAACGTCTTATTGGCCTAGTGGTTAGAGTGTCCGCCCTGAGATCGGTAGGTTGTGAGTTCAAACCCCGGCCGAGTCATACCAAAGACTATAAAAAAATGGGACCCATTACCTCCCTGCTTGGCACTCAGCATCAAGGGTTGGAATTGGGGGTTAAATCACCAAAAATGATTCCCGGGTGCGGCACCGCTGCTGCCCACTGCTCCCCTCACCTCCCAGGGGGTGAACAAGGGGATGGTTCAAATGCAGAGGACAAATTTCACCACACCTAGTGTGTGTGTGACAATCATTGGTACCTTAACTTAACTTATTGACTGCCTGCACGACATCAAAGCCTGGTTTTCAGCTAACTTCCTGAGCCTAAATGAAGACAAAACAGAAGTTATGTTGTTCGGTCCAAGTCGCTCTCCCTCCCCCAACGTTGACCTCGGCACTCTGACCCCGTATCTCAGCGACTGTGTCACAAACCTGGGGGTAAAGTTCGACTCAGATTTTAAATTCGAAAACCAAATCAGCAGCGTCGTTTAAAAAAGCTTTTATCAATTACGCCAAATAGCGAAAGTGAAACCGCTTCTATCAGGACATGATCTCGAGAAATTAATCCACGCCTTTATCTCGACTCGTCTTGACTACTGCAATGCCCTGTATGTAGGCATTAGCCAGGCCTCCCTCGCCCGCCTGCAGCTCGTGCAGAACTCTGCTGCTCGTCTGCTAACACAGACCCGCAGACGTGAGCACATCACCCCTATATTAGCGTCCCTTCACTGGCTCCCTGTGCGTTACCGAATCAATTTTAAACTCCTTTTATTTGTTTTTAAATGTCTAAACAATCTCGCGCCAACATATCTCTCCGACCTCCTTCAGCCTTACTGCCCCACCCGATCCTTAAGATCAGCCGATCAGCTGCTACTGACGGTCCCTGACACAAGGCTGAAGCTTAGAGGTGACAGAGCTTTCGCCGCTGCTGCTCCCAAGCTCTGGAACGACCTACCTCTTAGTGTTAGACAAGCCTCCTCTCTTCCTGTTTTTAAATCTCTCTTAAAAACATACTTTTATTCCATGGCTTTCAACACTGAGTGATATCCATCCTGCAATGGCGCCCCATAATACACCTGCTGTGAACCTGTTTTTATGTTTTTATGTTTTATTTATTCTATTTATTTATTTATTATCGTGTTCTGTTTGTGTTGTGTTGTGTTTGCTCGGTTCTCGTATTATCTTTTAACCTGCCCGATGTACAGCACTTTGGCTACCCCTGTGGTAAGTTTTAAATGTGCTTTATAAATAAAGTTGATTTGATTTGATGTAATCACCGCTAGCGTTAGCACAAACTAGCAGTGTGAGACGATCCTTCTCCTGCTTGTGTCCCAGTAGTGCCCTCTCCGATCCGCTCTGTCATATTTTATTGGTCTCATCCCAAATAAAGACTTGCTGCGGAACAAATCCTCCTTCGCTGATAAAATCTTCTAACTGAGGGTGTCTTAAGCTGGAGGCTAACGAGCTAAAGCGCTAGCTCAAAGTGGTTTTCTAGCAACCCGAAGCTATACAGCGAGACTGTGAGAGTTTGGGCTCACTTAAGTTGTTTCTAATCTCACAAAGTGATCTCCAAGACAGGCTGACAAAGCTTTGAGCGGCACAAGGTACGACAATTGTGGAAATAAACAAGTCAGAATCGCCGCTCACTGTCGAATGTAAACAGGATGTGACATAAGGGGTCCCGCCTCTTCAAAATGACTGTGCCCGCGTGTGCAGAAATTGATGTAATCAAAATGGCAGCCCCTGATGGGTTCAAGCGGCATGCAAAATGAATGAATTAAGCGTTCGTCTGCCGAGACATGGTTCGCTTACAGAGGCATATTTTACATCATGTAAACATTTGTAAATCGAAAAGGTCGCAAATAAGGCGATGGTAAATTGAGGTTCCACTCTAAAACTATTATATGGATCACTTAGTTGCATGTTTTTGTCGGCCTGGTCCATGATTATTTCAAAACTAACATCATGAGCAAAAAATATTGCCATTATCTTCCATAGACATCCTATTTTCTCATGCTCTTTTAGCATTTTCTCAAGCATGTTGAAGAAAACATCAGTACAAGAGGACGCAAAATAGAGTACTAGCGACTTACCTTTGCTTTCTCTTGTTTTTGAGCACTGGGTCTGCTTTTCTTTCTCCGTTTTTCTGCAGATTCTGACTCAGTCTTTCTCCTCATGGGTGCTCCTGATTTTCGGGATCACATTTTGCTTGAGTCTTTTGAATTTTTTCACATCCAAACAGCAACCAAAACCCTTCGTAGTCAGATTATAAAAATGATCGCTGCAAGTTACATCCATCCCATTTTACACAAGTCATATTGACTGGAGAGGTCCATACTTTCCTCATATTCCCATCATTTGGAAATGTATACAGGCTGCCCCTTCTTTAGTTGTATTGCTACAACCTGCAAGAATGCATCAGGCAAACATATTTGATAATTCCTTTGAAAATATTGTGACTCGGAATGAAGATGCTACCAAAACTACACAATATGAAATAGCCTCCAGTTTTCTGTATGTGACGTCAGCAGGCTGATGCAGGCCCGCCCACGTTTTGGAGCCGAAAGTGGGGCGTTTTAAAATGGGCTAAAATGTGTTAGAATTCAAGTCCAAAAGCTTTACTGTGCATGTCTATTTTAGGAGACATTTTCCTGCAGACATAATTTTAAGTACAGAATTTACAATTCTTTGTAGCCTGTAATTTTGAGTACTTTTCACTTAATGTTTTAAGTATTCCAGCCTCATAGTACTTTTCTGAGAAATAATTTGTACATACAAACGAAAAACATCTATCTTGGTTAACTATGTCATAAAGTTACATTTACTCACAAGGTAATCTGTTTGTGTGTTTTTTTTTTTTAAAGTAATGTTAACTCTGTGGTGTCCAAAGTGCGCCCCGGAAGCTATTTGCAGCCCGTAGCTAATTTTTAACGTCCTAACAATAGCATGCTGGCTTTTTTGATAATTTTACAGGTATACAACTCAGCATAAAATATTTCCCATCTATAAAGCGCATCAGGATATAAGCCGCACCCACTAGATTTGAAAATAAAAAAATATTTGTCCATGTATTAGCTGTACCAGACTATAACCCGCAGATATATACATTGCGACATGAGTTATGCACACAGGAAGATTCTGTAAATGTTTATTCACATACCTTAATTGTTTCCAAACAGTGCATGTAACACGGCAGTAAAATGGGATAATCAAACAAAACAAAAGTCATTGTCATGCAGAAGCAAGTTCTCCAATCGGCTAAACAGACTCAATAACTCCATGGTGACGTCTTGGTTAGTTTATTAAGGAATTTGTGAAACTAAAACTATACAAAAAGAATGTCGTAAGTTAATAATACTAACACAGACCGTGTTAGCATATTAGTTAATGCTAACGACACTAATGTCATTATATTACGATAGCACATACAAATATGCATGAAAACACTCCTACAGACATTACACATGGGTTTTGTTTTAGTTACATTGTAAAACTTGCAAACGCTGCTTGGAGTGATGAATGAAGACCCATAGGAGTAGAAATGCTATGGACAGCTATAAGACTAAATGCCACTTCTACTTCCGGTTTTTGAAAGCACTAAATGGAAGGACGCTGCAGCTGCTGCAGTGAGTGAATTCATCCACAAGATGGCGCGATAGCACAAACAATAAAACACACTCTGTCTTTTTGCTTTATTTAAATTTTAAATAAAATTATTATTTTTATGGCCATCAGCAAAGAAAACTTCATAAGTGTAGGAAAAAGTAACGGTTTATAGTCTGGAATTTGTGGTTGTCACTTGACAATTGACACCTGTTAGTTTGCTAACTTTAGTATGCTATTTTTTTTTTTTAACTAATTGTGTAGGTATACATCTGTCATATTTTGGTACTTGACACATGTTACAGTTAACTTATTAGAATGCTGACAGTAGCATGCTAGCTTTCTATAGCTAATATAACAGGTTTCCTTAGTGTCATATATTTTGGTATTTCACTAATGTTAACTGTAAGCATGCTATTGTTAGCATGTTAACATAGTACTGTTAGCTTTTTTAGCTCATATTTTTTGTTTCATGACTCTATCTGGCCAGCGTGCTAACTGTTAACATATCAGTTCGGCTTTGGCTCTTTAGCATTCACACAGCATTTTTAGCGAAATTGCATTTTCTACTTCTTTGAATAAAGTCTATATATTACATTGGTTTTGAAGGCGAAACCTCCAAAATGGCCCCTGCATCCTTTGATTTGTCAATCTGTGGCCCTCAGTGGAAAAAGTTTGGGCACCCCTGTGTTAATTGATTGGATTAATAGTGTATGAAATAAGTGTTGCCAGATATAGAGGGCCCCTTTAATGTTATTTCCACAAAACAGTATAAAACAAGCCATGGGCCACAGTTGCCCACAGGGCCGCACTTTGGATACTACTGCTTTAATTCAATCAACACACTATTGTATGGCTGTTAAATAACACAATTGCATAGAGATGCCAGTGCCCTCCACTAGAGGACACTGCAGAAAAAGCTCAAGTGAGCGATTTGCAACTACAGTCATTTTGTGGCAACCTTACAGAAGATTTATACTGAACGAATTGCGTAAAATTAGAAAAACATTGTACGTAAGTGAATGAACTTTGTGTGCAAAGCTGCTAACTAACTCTGTCCCATGTCCTGTCAGCACTCTCTCTCCCCCAAATATTGTTTCAGATTTAAGAGGCGCATTTTCAAGGGAGTGAGGGGTTCATGTCGAAGGTTCTTGGGCCTGTTTATGTTCCCACTTTTCATCTGCACTCTGTTTATTTGGGGAAACGGAGAGTGGAATGCCTGCCCCTCGTTTTCCTGCGTCTCTATACCAGACAGAGTTTAGTCTGAGATAGATCTCCCTCTGCTTTGCATTATTCCCCATCACCTGCGCAGGCGTTTTCATGCAGATAGCTCTTAGAATCTGTTTTCTCAGGACCGTTACAAGGGAATAATTGCGGCTGATGCCATCTAAAACGCCACATCTGACTTGTGACATTCTTAAGCGGCATCTGATCCTGCAGCCTCAAGGTCTCATTAGAAGGAAGAAGGAAAGCCGCGCCGCCACTTTAATGCAATAATAAACTGAACCTAAAGCACATTCGTGGGCAAGTCTGGTCAGTGTGTGCGTGCATGTGTGTGTGTGTGTGTGCGTGAGATAAGAGACACTTAGCATCTGTCTGCTCCACACAGACTGGGATGCAGTCATATGGTTTTGATTAGTGAGCAGCAGTTAAAGACAAGGATAGCATAGTTAGCTTCAATTTTTTTTAAATAAAGTCTAAACTTACAGTAAGGCACATTTGTTTATTATGGTGCGGCACTGATTTCCTAAAAAAAAAAAGGATTGGTGTGAAAAGTGTGCCCTGTCTTCAGCTCCCTGTGGTCGCTACTACAAGCTCTTTGTCCGCTGTCTTCATGGAGTAAAGTAAAAGTTAAAGTACCACTGATACTTACACAAAGGCAGCACGGTGTCACAGGGGTTAGTGCATGTGCCTCACAATACGAAGGTCCCGAGTAGTCCTGAATTCAATCCCAGGCTCGGGATCTTTCTGTGTGGAGTTTGCATGTTCTCCCCGTGACTGCGTGGGTTCCCTCCGTGTACTCCGGCTTCCTCCCACCTCCAAAGACATGCACCTGGGGATAGGTTGATTGGCAACACTAAATTGGCCCTGGTGTGTGAATGTGAGTGTGAATGTTGTCTGTCTATCTGTGTTGGCCCTGCGATGAGGTGGCGACTTGTCCAGGGTGTACCCCGTCTTCCGCCCGAATGCAGCTGAGATAGGCTCCAGCACCCCCGGCGACCCCAAAAGGGACAAGCGGTAGAAAATGGATGGATGGATGGATGATACTCACACACACACACTAGGTGTGGTGAAATTACCCTCTACATTTGACCCATCCCCTTGTTCCACCCCCTGGGAGGTGAGGTGAGCAGTGAGCAGCAGCGGTGGCCGCGCTCGGGAATCATTTTGGTGATTTAACCCCCAATTCCAACCCTTGATGCTGAGTGCCAAGCAGGGAGGTAATGGGTCTCATTTTTATAGTCTTTGGTATGACTCGGCCGGGTTTTGAACTCACAACCTACCGTATGTGTTATCTTGGCTTTGAAACGAACATAGTTTTTAGGGCCCAAGCAGCAAAGAGAGAGCCCTATTTTTTTTTTTCATGTATGAAAACTCACCAGTTTTTGTAAGCTTGTTCAGTCTGGTGAAAAAAATGATATTTGGGGGTACTAAATTCAAAATTGACTCTCTTGCACCTCCTTGAAAAATAAAAAAAAACCCTCCCACCAATTTCACGTATTGTCATGTAACTCACTCGAGACATCCATCCTGACAGGACGCACATTAAAGTCTCAAAAACCCATATTGGGAAAGAAAAGAGGAAGTTGGCCATCTTGGTTTCCATTGGCCATTTTTCGACCAAAAACAGAGGTTGTACTTTCACGGACTCCTCTTAGGGACTTTGACCAAATGAGTTGCAGTTAAAATGTCAGCTACTATACAAATAAGGGATGATAAAGTACGAAGGAATTTTGCCTACTCCATAAGATGTGAGTGTGGCCAGGTGCAAAACTTTGACCTGATGGTTCGCCACAAGACTTTTAACATTTAGAACTCGGCTCCAAACATTCAAATCTTTATCACAACTGGTATGAATGATGATGATGACGCCCTGAAGTGCTGGATTGATCAGTGGTTGTTCATACCCAAATATAGTGGGTGGAGCCTGGCGGCACCAACTGCTCTTTGCCATCACTTATCAAGCTGTCATTACTTCAATTTAGATGATCAGAGACAGATACTAAACTGATGGGTGGTGGTAAATTACAAATACATTTTGCCTACGCCTTATCTAGTGGGCGTAACATTGCGCCCAAATTTTGATTTGATGGCTCGCCACAAAACTTTCAACACTCATAACTCTGCTCCATAAACTCAGATCTTGATCAGAATTGTTACAAATGATGAAGATGACACATGACACCCTGAAGTACTGGATCGGCAAGGGCCCTCTCAACGCTGCTTGCAGCTTTAATTTGTTTTTTATTTCTGCTGTGCAATGCAAAATGTAAGCTTGGTCGTTACACTCCTTATTGCTCGCCATCAGAGGGCGCTGTCTCTCAAATTGGGGAATGGCAATTTAAAGAATTGGCATTAGAGCTCACCTACATAGTCTCCTCTGGAGTAAGACAGCTGAGGTTTTGTGTTTTTCGTGTCAAATTCAAAATATTAAGCTAGTATTTGCCTTCTAGGATTTTACACAACGGGTTTATAACATACAATTGAGTAATAAATTAGATAAAAGCTTAGATTTATATTCTGTTGCTTCGATTAATCGTTTAATGAGTGTTACTAATGCAAATGAATGAAGTCCAGACCGTATGGATTATTTGGAACTTTAAATACGCAGACTTAGTTTCCGCACGACCGCTGCAATACAGCGCACATGAGAGCGGTGATCTGTGTGCAACTAGGGCTGGGCGATATATCGAATATACTTGATATATCGATGCAGAAAATGACTATATCTTTGGTTTTCGAGTATATTTTCTCACGCAGTTGCTTTTAGCTGCAGGCATTACACTAGAGTAGGGCTGCAACTAACGATTAATTTGATGATCGATTAATCTGTTGATTATTACTTTGATTAATCGATTAATAATCGGATAAAGGAGACAAACTACATGTCTATCCTTTCCGGTATTTTATTGAAAAAAACCAGCATACTGGCACCATGTTGTGGACATTGGGGGTGCAGCATACACCAACAATAACACAGATATGTAACTCATCAGAACTGAATCAGATATTGTACACGTTTCTGTTGTGAATAATAAAGGATTCATTTTAGGCTGCCTCTGAATAATAGCATGAAATATTCCAGCACCTTCATAATGTTTAGTTATACTAAAGCGTCACTCAAATCTAAATATATTTATATAGCTTTATCGGCCCGGCTACATTGATCCATTATGAAACCAACCTGAGATATTTCTGTCCGTTACGTTTATTTCGAAATTGGTAACCGTGCGTTTTCTCTCTCAAAACGGAGTCAAATGTGCCGGAGACACATTATCAGCCCCGCGTTGCAACAAATGCATAACTTTAAAGTTACTCACAAAAAAGCTGAACTCATGAATGCTTGTTGCCACTATGGACTTAAAAAGTTACGTACTGTGAGTTCCTCCCTTCATCCATGGCTCCAACATTTTTCTTCTTCAGGTGCTCCAGAAGCAATGTTGTACTTCCGTGCCATTTTGCAGGAAACGGTCTTCTTTGAAGTCTTTAAAGTGAAGTGTTCCCACACTTTTGACGACTTAGGTCGTACACTTTTCTCCATTGAAGCAATAACCTCAAGATGTTTCTCCGCTAAACTATCGGTAGTGTTTTCCTGCGCCATTTTTCAAAATTTTCCAGCAAAGGAGACGCCGTCGTCACGTGAGCTGCACATGACCACATCATTGGCTAGCTTACGCCACCTCATGAGACGTAGCCTCACCGCCGCCCTGGCGCTGTTTTGTACTGTTTTTGTACTTATTTTGATTATTGTTTCTCAGATGTTTGTAAATGTTGCAGTTTATAAATAAAGGTTTATAAAACAAAAAAAACAACAACAAAAAAATAACCAAAAAAAAAAAAAAAAGCCTCCGCGCATGCGCATAGCATAGTTCCAACGAATCGATGACTAAATTAATCGCCAACTATTTTGGTAATCGATTTTAATCGATTTAATCGATTAGTTGTTGCAGCCCTACACTAGAGGCGTTTCTCACTCTTTCTTGTCTCTCCTTCTCACAGAGAGATAAAACAAGCGCACCTTCTTACATACGTCACATACTGTCGCACGTGCAACGTCATACGTCCTCGCCGAGTAGAGAGGTAGGGGCATGGTAATACGAGAGAAAGAAGGTGCGAATCTGGTAACAAATGAAGGAAGAATCATTAATTCCCAAGAAAAACAGCACAGTGTCCATCGTCTGGCTTCAAGCGGGAAAATGTTGAACAGACAACTGTAATATGTAAATAATGCGGCAAAAGCGTTGCTACAAAAAGTAGCAGCACTACTAATTTGTAGCATCATTTGAAAAGTCACCCCCTAGAAAATGAAGAGTGCTTGAAACTACGCATGTTAACATCTCCGGCCAGTGCCATACCCACAAAATGCCGAAGCAACCAGCACTGACCCAATTGAGCCTGGCGTCTTCCATTTCCACATCAACACCGTATGAAAAAAATAGTCAACAACAGAAGGAGATAACATCCGAAGTAACCTACCACATAGCGAAGGACATACACTATTTGATTTCCTATTATGCAGCTCAGTTATTGAAATATCTTGTGTGACATCATGCACAAATGTGCACTTTATTTGTTTTAAACTATTGTAGTGGCGTTCTGTACAAAAAGTGCACTTTAATTTATTGTTGTTTTGATATGTCATCTTAGTGACATCATGCACCAAAGTGCACTAATAGCTTGTTTTAAAATGTCTCTGACAATCTTGCACTTTCTGTTTTGGAAATTACATGAATGTTTGTGCCACTGCTTAATAACTGGTAAATAAATACAGTTTTGGTAAATTGACTCAGTTGTTATTTCCCTCTTTGCATGAAAGTTTAAAATTAGCCTATATTAATCCAGTATGAACAAGAATGTTTTAATGTAGACACATAGAATCATCATACTGGTGTGATTATGTTAGATGTTTCCTGTTCATACATTTACTGTTTTCTTTAAAAGATGTTTCAAATTCACATAACATGATGATAACCAACCACGTAGTGTGTGACAACCATGATGGGGTAGGTTATCGCAATGTACTCTAACCGATTGGTACCGGGCCGCACAAGAAATTTAAAAAATATATATATATATATATTTTTTATTTATTTTTATTTTTATGAAATCAACATAAAAAACACAATATATACATTATATATCAATATATATCAATACAGTCTGCAGGGATACAGTCCGTAAGCACACATGATTGTATTTATTTATGTAAAAAAAAATAAAAAATATATATATATATATTTTTTTTTAAATACACCCCCCCCCCCCCCCCACCCCCCTACCCCCCCACCCCCCACCGGTCCGTGGGACAAATTTTCAAGCGTTGACCGGTCCGCAGCTACAAAAAGGTTGGGGACCACTGCTCTAAGTGTCTTTGAATGTAAATTATTTCTTTGGGACAATTGTTTGGGATATAGATTTCAAGCTTGGGCCAATAACACATTTTGCTGGATGATATATTATCCCACAAATTATTGCAATAAATGTTATTATAGTCTGCATTATTTTGAGATCAAATTGAGCACAAATGAAATCATAATACATCATCATAATAGTAGGTATGTGGGCTTGTATTAAGCCTCAGGGAGTTGAACGCCCCTGCCTTACATAGTTCCGGGTCACCCTTGGGCAAGGTGTAGTACCCGAATGCCCCCCCCATCAGGGTTACGATACCCCCCATGAACTACACTATAAGAGGATGCGTTACCCGGCCCGGAGGAAGCCCGGGGCCCTCCTCCGGAGCTAGGCCCGGAGGTAGGGCTCGTCAGCGAGCGCCTGGTGGCCGGGCTTGCCACGGAGCCCGGCCGGGCACAGCCCGAAGAAGCTACGTGGACACACCATCTTCTCTGCCACGTGGGCCCACCACCCGCGGTCGGAACCAGTGGGGTCGGGTGCGCTGCCAAGTGGATGGCAGTGAAAGTGGAGGCTCCAGACGGACCAATTCGGGGCGGCAGAGGCTGACTTTCGGGACGTGGAACGTCTCTACGCTGGTGGGGAAGGAGCCTGAGCTGGTGCGAGAGGTGGAGCGCTACCGGTTGGATCTGGTGGGGCTTACCTCTACGCATAGCAAGGGCTCTGAAACCACACTCCTGGACAAGGGATGGACCTTGTTCACTTCTGGAGTTGCTCAGGGCGTGAGGGCACAGGCGGGTGTGGGGATACTCACGAGTCCCCGGCTGAGTGCCTGTACGTTGGAGTTCACCCCAGTGGACAAGAGGGTCGCCTCCCTTCGCCTTAGGGTTGGAGGGGGGAAAACTCTGACTGTTGTTTGTGCATACGCACCAAACAGGAGTTCAGAGTATTCAGCCTTCTTGGATACCTTGCATGGGGTCCTGTATGGGGCGCCGGCAGGGGATTCCATAGTCTTGCTGGGGGACTTCAACGCGCACGTGGGCAATGACAGTGATACTTGGACTGGCGTGATTGGGAGGAACGGTCTCCCTGATCTGAACCTGAGTGGTGGATTGTTATTGGACTTCTGTGCTAGTAACGGACTTGCGATAACAAACACCATGTTCAAGCATAAGGATGCTCATAGGTGTACCTGGTACCAGAGCACCCTAGGCCAAAGATCAATGATCGATTTTGTAATCGTATCAGCTGATCTGAGGCCGTATGTTTTGGACACTCGGGTGAAGAGAGGGGCTGAACTGTCAACTGATCACCATCTGGTGGTGAGTTGGGTTAGATGGCGGGGGAAACCTCTGGACAGACCTGGCAAACCCAAGCGTGTAGTGCGGGTGAACTGGGAACGTTTGGAGGAGTCCTCTGTCCGGAAGGACTTCAACTCCCACCTCCGGCGGGACTTCTCTGCCATCCCTGTGGAGGTTGGGGACATTGAACAGGAATGGGCAATGTTCAAAGCCTCTATTGCTAAAGCTGCAGCTGCGAGCTGTGGCCAGAAGGTCTTAGGTGCCTCAAGGGGCGGTAACCCTCGAACACCCTGGTGGACAGTGGTGGTCAGGGAAGCCGTCCGACTGAAGAAGGAGTCCTACCGGGGTATGTTATCCCGGGGGACTCCGGAGGCAGTTGCAAGGTACCGACGGGCCCGAAGGGCAGCGGCCGTGGCTGTGGACGAGGCTAAGCAGAGGGTGTGGGAGCAGTTCGGGGAATCCATGGAGAAGGACTATCGGGCGGCACCAAAGCTGTTCTGGAAGACCATACGGCACCTCAGGAGGGGGAAGCAGGGAACCATCCAAGCTGTGTACGGCAAGGATGGGACTTTGCTGACTTCAAGTGAGGAAGTCGTAGGGCGTTGGAAAGAGCACTTTGAGGAACTCCTGAACCCAAATACATCAGACACACCCTCCCTGATAGGAGCAGGGCCTGAGGATGATGGGGGATCGACGTCGATCTCTCGGGGTGAAGTCACTGAGGTAGTTAGACAACTCCACAGTGGCAAAGCTCCGGGGGTTGACGAGATCCGTCCAGAAATGCTGAAGGCTCTGGGTGTTGATGGGCTGTCTTGGTTGATACGCCTTTTCAACATTGCGTGGAAGTCTGGGACAGTGCCGAGGGAGTGGCAGACTGGGGTGGTGGTTCCCCTTTTCAAAAAGGGGGACCAGAGGGTGTGTGCTAATTACAGGGGTATCACACTACTCAGCCTCCTTGGGAAAGTTTACGCCAAGGTACTGGAAAGGAGGGTCCGGCCGATAGTCGAACCTCAGATTCAAGAGGAGCAATGTGGATTCCGTCCTGGTCGTGGAACAACTGACCAACTCTTCACGCTTGCGGGAATCCTGGAGAGGGCCTGGGAGTATGCCTATCCAGTCTACATGTGTTTTGTGGATTTGGAGAAGGCGTATGACCGCGTCCCTCGGGAGATCTTGTGGGAGGTGCTGAGGGAGTACGGAGTGAGGGGAACCCTGCTGAGGGCCATCCAATCTCTGTACAACCAAAGCGAGAGTTGTGTCCGGGTGCTTGGATGTAAGTCGGATCCGTTTCCAGTGGGGGTTGGTCTCCGCCAGGGCTGCGCTCTGTCACCTATCCTGTTTGTGATTTTCATGGACAGGATTTATAGGCGGAGTCGTGGCCATGGCGGAGAGGGTATACGTCTCGGGGGGCTAAAGGTTGCGTCACTGCTGTTTGCAGATGATGTGGTCCTGATGGCACCTTCGGTTCGTGACCTTCAGCTCTCACTGGATCGGTTCGCAGCCGAGTGTTCAGCGGCTGGAATGAGGATCAGCATCTCTAAATCTGAGGCCATGGTTCTCAGCAGGAAACCGATGGTTTGTACAGTCCGGGTAGGGGACAGGACTCTGTCCCAGGTGGAGGAGTTTAAGTATCTCGGGGTCTTGTTCACGAGTGAGGGAAAGATGGAGAAAGAAATCAGCCGGAGAATCGGAGCAGCTGGGGCAGTATTGCAGTCTCTCTGCCGCACTGTTGTGACGAAACGGGAGCTGAGCCAGAAGGCAAAGCTCTCGGTCTACCGAGCTATCTACATTCCTACTCTCACCTATGGTCATGAAGTGTGGGTAATGACCGAAAGAATAAGATCGCGGATACAAGCGGCCGAAATGAGTTTCCTCAGAAGGGTGGCTGGCATCTCCCTTAGAGATAGGGTGAGAAGTGCAGTCACCCGAGAGAGACTCGGAGTAGAGCCGCTGCTCCTTCGCTTGGAAAGGAGCCAGCTTAGGTGGTTCGGGCATCTCGTGCGGATGCCTCACGAGCGTCTCCCTAGGGAGGTCCTGGTTGCACGTCCCACTGGGAGGAGGCCCCCCGGCAGGCCAAGGACCAGATGGGGGGATTACATCTCCTCTCTGGCCTGGGAACGCTTCGGGATTCCCCAGGAGGAAGTCGCAAATGTTGCTCTGGAGAGGGAAGTCTGGGGGTCTTTGCTGGAGCTGCTGTCCCCGCGACCCGATTCCGGATAAGCGGTTGAAGATGGATGGATGGATGGATCATCATAATAAAATTAAACCCTTTCAAAGGCAATAAACCTTTATTTCTCATTACTATTTGTTACAGTTTTAATTAGAAGCTTAATATATTTTAATTATCTTAAATAAGTAAACAAATGATACAAATAAAATTGACTCTAAGTCTCTGTTTGCAAAAATTGCTCCTCAATAAATATTAAACATCTTGAAGTGCAGATTTTTCCCTAGTTGTAAAAACTGGGTTGGGTGGTTTGTTTTACTGTTGTTTTTTGTTGCCATTTCTTTCCAACAAATTCGGCCTACTGGCTTATTCGTCTGTGTTTATGGGGTCATCTTGCTCATTTAGTTTGAAGCTGAAATATACCCACACCAAGCATTTGACTTTAAAATCATCTTTTTTCCTCTTAATTTTTATTACTTTGCGATGTTTTTCACTATTGACTAGTGAGGCTCAGCATCCTGTGTGTGTAAACTAGGGTCCCGCCTCCGCTAAACAAGACAAAGATTGTGAATGACTGACAAGAGGGTTCACTTTTGTGGAATTGGGGGTGCATTTGTTGATGTCCTAAGGGTTTCCCCCGTGACCCAATGTCTAAAAACTTTGTGAGTCGTGTATAGTGAACAAAAAAGTATAAATACATATTTTTCTGGGGATTGTTGTGATGTGGCGAAGGGGCGGGATTTAATAAGCTCTGATTTTTCCTACTACTTTTCGGACATGATGAGGTGTATAACTGTTAACATGAGTCTATGCCCAAATGTAATAAAATAAATTGAACTGAGCTCTGTTAATTTATTTTACTATCGAATAAACACGCTGAGTGTTGCACAGAGTGAACTCTATTGCACCCTGTTTTTAAGTGAGAGACGAAGAAAACCAATGCACACAGTAGGAATGGGAATTGATAAAAATTTTACGATTTCCATTCCACTTTCAATTCTGCTTAACTGTTTGGTTCTTTATCGATTCGCTTATCGATTCTCATTTGGATAAAAGGATAGCAAACAAGTTGATTAGCATCATTTTAGTTTAGTTTAAAAACAAACAAACAGAGTATACAAACACAACACAGAGGTCTTAAAAGACCCACGGCCTCAATGGGGTGCCAGAAAAAATATTTTGTTTTGAGAATAACTAATATAATAATACAATTAATTTTCGACTGTAGTAATAGACAAAATACAACATAAAACTATTCTGTGACACATAACAATTACACAAATGATAACATATATCATTTTTCAAAAATAAAAAGTATTACTTTTTTTAAATGTATATAGTTTATATGTTAAGCGCTCAAAAGTAAGTACTACTACTTCAGACAAAGACAAATACAAGACAAGTGGAACTGTACACTGAGCAATTTTTTAACCATAAACTATGAAAATTAACCATTATTTCGCAGAAAATTAAGTATATTTGCTTTTTTAGGACGCACATGCAATATACTGTATCTGACTAATCACTGTGTCCGGCTGTGGAGAACATCTCTTAGACAGGAAGGACGCATGCAAACTGCCGGTCAGATGCCGTCTTTTCATGTAATGTATAAGAAACATTCCTTTTATGTTTACAGTTAATAATAACATGTTTTAACATGTTGGGCAGTGTTAGTTTGATAAGTACCTGCAGTTTTAAGAGCAGACAACTTGCTGACTATTCCGACTTGGAAGGGATTGAAAAAGCATGATTCATTCAACGTTATCACATGCTGTGTCTGAATATCCACTTTGCAAGTATTGCAAGTTACCCTGTTGTCTTCCTTTCTCATGTTTGTGCTGCTGATCGGAGCCGTGCGTGGTGACGTCATGCGTGCCCACAGGTATCGATAAGGGAATCGTCAACACAGCTGTCAAATGATTCCCAGAAATTGAAACCCTTGGAAATGGTACTCAACAAGAACCGCTTTTTGATTCCCATCCCTAACACACGGACATGGCAATTTATTAGTGCTAGCAAAGTTATCAAGTTCAATTTCATTAATTGTTCTGTTTGACTATTGGCCCAGTCCTATAACACCTTAAGCTTCAATTTAATGGAAATACTCTTAATAGATGTTTTGATGATGAGCAATTTACACTGGAGTTAAAACTGCGACCACCAACCCAGTTCTTAACACTGTCACCTTTGCAAGACAGCATACACCCGTTTCATCTGTCGCTGAGGGAGGTTTGAGGAGAGATAGTCCATGCATGTTGTGTGTCCACAAATCTTTATAAGAAGCTTGACTTAAAAGGCGACCGCATTGGGGAGGTCCAGTTTTCCCCTCTAGGACTAAAACAAACAAGATGAGAGTTGGAGGTAATGAAAAGCACTTGATATCAAGCTGCAAGTTTAATAACCCCACCATAAATCGAGAGTGGGAGCAGAGGTAATGAAACGTAGGACTTGGGCTTGTGCAGGAAATGACTGGGAGAAGTCCTGAGGGTGGGGAAGAGAAAGACTTTCACTTGTTCCATAAACTATATAAGGGAAGCAGCAACAGTACAAAGAAGACTCAGTATTTTTACCTACACTCTCTTTTACTGTACTCTCCAAGGGCTGCTTAGAATAGATGGCCATAATGTATTTCTTCAACACACTGTCCCTCTTTAAAGCTTCATTCAAACAATTAACACAGAAGAATGGATCTCCCAGCTGGCTGGAGCAGCTCACACTCTGCTGTCTCTCTCTTTCATTCCCCTGGGCTCTGCTCTTATCCCCCCATCCCTCCTTTTCACAAGGAAACTTGCTCCCCTGCTCTCGTCACCAAAAGGTTTCCCATCTGCTTCCGATTACCTTTGGCTGCAGTTGGTGAGCTGCCAGCCATCTGGGCCCGTGTGGCGTCTCCGTTTGCTCTTCTCTCCCCCAGACGGCTTTGAGGGAGGGAGGGTTGAAGGGCAGACTTCGAGGAGTACTGTATAGGCGTTTAGCTGACGCTGCAATGTCAAGTAGGGAAACTTAGAGAGACCAGGCAAAGAAAGAATGAAAATGGAAATCCTGATCATTTTCTTTTGCAATAAGCGCTGTTGTCTGTAGAGCTGGGAACCCTTCATATTTTATTCAATATGGTACCATTTCTTGATACCAGTGAATCAATACAGGTACTGAACAGTACCAATTTTCGGTACTTTTGTGTGTGCTCAAATGTGTTAATAAATGTTAAAATTAAAAAAAAAAAAATTTGACATTTTAAACTGAGCGGTGCTTTCCATTTGTTTGTTTTCTTTCATTTCAGTTTCATTTGCAAGTATTGTACTGTGCTGTATCATATAGTAGACTTTGCATGCAGTTGCAATTCCAAGACATTAGATGGCAGTAGTGTATAGACTATGGCAGAGATGTGTATAGCATATTTTTCAGACTGTAGTGCGCACCGGATTATAAGGCGCGCTGCTGATGAGCGGGTCTAGAGTTAGAGTTAGAGTTTGAGTTTATTTCGAACATGCAAGCATACAACATGATACATCACAATTTCCAGTTTCTCTTTTCAACATGTTCGAAAAGGAGTAGGAAGAAGCAGAGCTTATTTAATCCTACCCCTTTTCTTTACATAACAGTTGCTGAAACTTTTTTATTCACTTCCTGTTCTCAATTTATTCACAATAACTCCATAGGTAATCACAATAAAAATAAATAAATAAATAATAGTAAGAATTTAATAATAATAATTGGTGAAGTAAGTCATATTTCATGTGATGAGATAAGTAAGATTACTTTAAGAATGAATGAATGGATGGATGAAATAAATTGAGAATGTTTGTCATGGTTCTTCTTCTTTGTACTTTGTAAACACTTTAAGTTTGAAGAGTTTCTTGAAGTGGATCATATTAGTACATTGTTTGATTGCTTTGCTTAATCCATTCCATAATTTAATTCCACATATTGATATACTGAAGGTCTTAAGTGTTGTACGTGCGTACAAATGTTTTAAATTACATTTTTCTCTAAGATTATATTTCTCCTCTTTTGTTGAGAAGAATTGTTGTATATTCTTGGGTAGCAGGTTATTGTTTGCTTTGTGCATAATTTTAGCTGTTTGCAAATTCACTATGTCGTGGAATTTCAGTATCTTTGATTCAATAAATAAAGGATTTGTATGTTCTCTATATCCAACATTATGTATTATTCTAACTGATCTTTTTTGTAACACCGTTAATGAATAAAGTGTACTTTTGTAATTATTTCCCCATATTTCTACACAGTAGCTCAGATATGGTAACACTAGTGAGCAGTAGAGAATATGAAGTGATTTTTTGTCTAGAACATGTTTTGCTTTATTCATTATTGACGTGTTTCTTGCTACTTTATGTTGTATATTTTTTACGTGAGATTTCCAGTTCAATTTATCATCAATCATTATACCTAGAAATTTGGTTTCATTTACTCTTTCAATTTCTTTTCCATCTATTTGTATTTGTGTTTGACTTTCTCTACTACTGTTACCAAATAGCATTATTTTAGTTTTGCTGAGATTCAGCGATAATCTATTTTTGTCAAACCATCTTTTTAATTTGTTAATTTCTTCTGTTATTATTTGTATTATCTCCTGTGTGTTCTCTCCTGAACAAAACACTGTTGTATCATCCGCAAATAATACTAACTTTAAATCTTTTGTAACTTTACAAATGTCATTTATATAGAGATTGAATAATTTAGGTCCTAATATTGATCCCTGAGGTACACCACAGGATATATTTAGCGTTGTAGACATGTGTTCGCCTAGCTTCACGTATTGTTTCCTGTTCGTTAGATAACTTCTTATCCAGTTTAAGACTAACCCTCTGATGCCATATCGTTCTAGTTTTTTGATTAAAATATTGTGATTAATTGTGTCAAATGCTTTAGTTAGATCCATAAAAACTGCCGCTGCACATTTTTTACTGTCTATTGCATTGGTAATTTCCTCTGTTATTTCAATTAAAGCCATTGAAGTTGAGACATTAGCTCTGTATCCATATTGGTTATCTTCGAGTATTCTATTTTTATTTATGAAACTCTCTAATCTGTTATTAAACAGTTTTTCAATGATTTTAGAAAATTGTGGAAGTAAAGAAACAGGTCTATAATTTGTAAATTGATGTTTATCTCCAGTCTTATAAATTGGTGCAACTTTAGCTATTTTCATTTTGTTTGGGAATGTACCTGTTTGAAATCATAGATTACTAATATACATTAATGGTCCTGAGATCTCTTCTATAACCTTTTTTATCGTTTCCATATCAATTCCATTACAATCAGTTGAAGTCTTAGATTTACATTTTTTCACGATTGTAACTATTTCCTCCTGTGTCACATTACTGAGGAACATGGAGTTGGGATTTCGCTCTATGGTATCATTATATTCCTCAATTGGAACTGGGTCTGGAATCCTTTCTTCCAATTTGTGTGTATGTGTATGTGGGCTCTGTACCGAGGATGTCGTTGTGGCTTGTACAGCCCTTTGAGACACTTGTGATTTAGGGCTATATAAATAAACATTGATTGATTGATTGATTGATTGAATTTTGGTCCAATATTTACAAAATAATTATTGAAGCTTTCAACTACTTCCTTTATGTTGTCATTTTTTTTATTTCCGTCTAAAAAGTATTGAGGGTAGTCCCTCTTTGTGCCATTTTTAATAATGCTATTGAGGATGCCCCATGTTGCTCTCATATTATTTTTGTTCCTGTCCAATAATTCACTGTAATATTCTTTTCTACATGATCGTAGTATATCTGTTAACTTGTTTTTATACTTTTTGTACTTAATTTCTGCCTCTATAGTTCTTTGTGCTATAAATTCTCTATATAGTGTATTCTTCTTCTTACAAGCATTTTTTAATCCTTTTGTCATCCATGGTTGATTATTCTTTCTCTGCTTGTTACTGAGTTGTATCCATGGATCCATGGGTCTATTCAGGTCTATTTTCATACAAAATGCGCACTAGATTATAAGGCGCATTAAAGGGGTCATATTATAAAGTTAAAGTACCACTGATAGTCACACACACTAGGTGTGGTGAAATCAACCTCTGCATTTGACCCATCCCCTTGTTCCACCTCCCGGGAGGTGAGGGGAGCAGTGAGCAGAAGCGGTGGCCGCGCTCGGGAATCATTCTGGTGATTTAACCCCCAATTCCAACCCTTGATGCTGAGTGCCAAGCATGGAGGTAATGGGTCCCATTTTTATAATCTTTGGTATGACTCGGCTGGGGTTTGAACTCACAACCTACCGATCTCAGGGCGGATTTTTTTCTACATTTAAAACACTTCCTTGTGGTCTACATAACATGTAATGTTATGTTGGTCAAAATGTTGCATAGATTATGTTTTACAGACCATCTTCAAGTCGCTTTCTGACCGTCGCTTCAGGATGCACCGTTTTGTGGGCGGTCTTATTTACGTGGCTCCACATCGACAGCGTCTTCTCCCCGTCATCTTTGTTGTACCGGTGTAGCGTGCAAGGACGGGAGTAAAAGAAGTGTCAAAAGATGGCATTAACTGCTTAAATTACATTCAGACTTGACTTAAAGGCCTACTGAAACCCACTACTACCGACCACGCAGTCTGATAGTTTATATATCAATGATGAAATCTTAACATTATAACACATGCCAATACGGCCGGGTTAACTTATAAAGTGACATTTTAAATTTGCCGCTAAACTTCCGGTTCGAAACGCCTCTGCGGATGACGTATGCGCGTGACGTAGCCCGGGGAACACGGGTATGCCTTCCACATTGAAGCCAATACGAAAAAGCTCTGTTTTCATTTCATAATTCCACAGTATTCTGGACATCTGTGTTCGTGAATCTGTTGCAATCATGTTCATTGCACTATGGAGAAGGAAGCTGAGCAAGCAAAGAAGAAAGTTGTCGGTGCGAAATGGACGTATTTTTCGAACGTAGTCAGCAACAACAGTACACAGCCGGCGCTTCTTTGTTTACATTCCCGAAAGATGCAGTCAAGATGGAAGAACTCGGATAACAGAGACTCTAACCAGGAGGACTTTTGACTTCGATACACAGACGCCTGTAGAGAACTGGGACAACACAGACTCTTACCAGGATTACTTTGATTTGGATGACAAAGACGCAGACGTGCTACTGTGAGTATGCAGCTTTGGCTTCTAAACATTTGATCGCTTGACCGTATGTGCGCAACTTTTTTTTGCGTATGTACGTAACTTTTTTAAAATATATAAGCTTTATGAACCTTGGGTTAGGTGAACGGTCTTTTGGGCTGAGTGATTGTGTGTGTTGATTAGGTGTTTGAATTGTATTGGCGTGTTCTATGGAGCTAGGAGCTAGCATAGGAGCTAGGAGTTAGCATAACAAAGACGTAGGTGTTTTTATGCAGGATTAATTTGTGTCATATTAAATATAAGCCTGGTTGTGTTGTGGCTAATAGAGTAAATATATGTCTTGTGTTTATTTACTGTTTTAGTCATTCCCAGCTGAATACCAGGTACCGTGAGTATGCAACCTTGGCTGCTAAACATTTGATAGCTTGACTGTACGTGCGCGTCACGTACGTAACTTTTTAAAAATATATAAGCTTTATGAACCTTGGGTTAGGTGAACGGTCTTTTGGGCTGAGTGATTGTGTGTGTTGATCAGGTGTTTGAATTGTATTGGCGTGTTCTATGGAGCTAGGAGCTAGCATAGGAGCTAGGAGCTAGCATAACAAACACGCAGGTGTTTTTATGCAGGATTAATTTGTGGCATATTAAATATAAGCCTGGTTGTGTTGTGGCTAATAGAGTATATATATGTCTTGTGTTTATTTACTGTTGTAGTCATTCCCAGCTGAATATCAGGTACCGTGAGTATGCAGCCTTGGCTGCTAAACATTTGATAGCTTGACCGTATGTGCGCGTCACGTACGTAACTTTTTTAAAATATATAAGCTTTATGAACCTTGGGTTAGGTGAACGGTCTTTTGGGCTCAGTGATTGTGTGTGTTGATCAGGTGTTTGAATTGTATTGGCGTGTTCTATGGAGCTAGGAGCTAGCAGAGGAGCTAGGAGCTAGCATAACAAACACGCAGGTGTTTTTATGCAGGATTAATTTGTGGCATATTAAATATAAGCTTGGTTGTGTTGTGGCTAATAGAGTATATATATGTATTGTGTTTATTTACTATTGTAGTCATTCCCAGCTGAATATCAGGTCACCCCCGGCTCTCACAGCATCTTCCCTATCTGAATAGCTTCAACTCCCCACTAGTCCTTCACTTGCACTTTACTCATCCACAAATCTTTCATCCTCGCTCAAATTAATGGGGAAATTGTCGCTTTCTCGGTCCGAATCTCTCTCACTTCATGCGGCCATCATTGTAAACAATAGGGAACTTTGCGTATATGTTCAACTGACTACGTCACGCTACTTCCGGTAGGGGCAAGCCTTTTTTTTATCAGATACCAAAAGTTGCAATCTTTATCGTCGTTGTTCTATACTAAATCCTTTCAGCAAAAATATGGCAATATCGCGAAATGATCAAGTATGACACATAGAATAGATCTGCTATCCCCGTTTAAATAAAAAAAATTCATTTCAGTAGGCCTTTAAATCAATAATGGAGCAGCATCTCCTCATCCGTCGCTCACGAGTGCAACAACAATGCCGGAAATGTGTCCTATGAAAAAACGTCCGATTTTTAACTGTTACCTGCTAGTACAGACGGACTTCAACGGGTACTGAATTTGGTTTAGTTGTCTAAGTATTTTTTCAAATGTAACTAGCAACTACCCATGTGGATAAATACAGCAAATATACAATAGTGATCTGGTAGAAGAAATAGTTGCAATACAACCACTATAAACGTCTGTTATTTACTGTGATAGCAAGCCACAAAAAGTAATAAAAACTGTGTTCGGAGCTGGTCAGAGCAAGGAAAACGGAGGAGGGCAGCACCTGTAGGCTTTTGTTAAGTAATGCATTAACAAAAGACCACCTGAGCAAAAAGGCACAAGGGGAAAACAAACCAAAGACAGAATTAGTGTTGAAAGTGAAAACATATGAGGAATACTCACAAGATTGCTTAAGGAAGGGACATAGTTGACCAAAAGCACACACAGAAAAGGTTATCTCAAGCAACTGGCAGGTAGAATCTGCTTGGCTTAAAAGACACACTAATTGCAAACAGGTTACAGGTGAGACTCACTGCTGCAAGCATGACGCCTGGCATCCACACCAGAGTTACATCCGTGTCCTCAGCCCAGATAATTTTGTTTCCCGTGGTCTGAAAGCCTTTCAGGTGCCTTTTTAAGAAACTCCAGGCAGACTGCCATTTGTCTTTTACTCAGGGGTAGTTTTTGTCTGGCCACTCCTGCTATTAAAAGAGTCTTGGTGGTTCTGAATCAATTACATTTTTGGATGATGGAGGCCATTGTTGTTGCAGCACGGTGGTAAAAAGGGGTTAGTGCATCTGCCTCACAATACGAAGGTCCTGAGTAGTCCTGGGTTCAATCCCGGGCTCGAGATCTTTCTGTGTGGAGTTTGCATGTTCTCCCACGTAACTGCGTGGGTTCCCTCCGAATACTCCGGCTTCCTCCCACCTCCAAAGACATGCACCTGAAGATAGGTTGATTGGCAACACTATAAAAAAAAATTAGCCCAAGTGTGTGAATGTGAGTGTGAATGTTGTCTGCCTATCTGTGTTGGCCCTGTGATAAGGTGGCGACTTGTCCAGGGTATACCCCGCCTTCCGCCCGATTGTAGCTGAGATAGGCTCCAGTGCCCCCCGCGACCCCGAAGGGAATAAGCGGTAGAAAATGGATGGATGGATGGATGGATGGAGGCCATTGTTGTCATTTTGTCTCTCAAAGCTGTAGAAAGTTTTCTTGTTGTTCATTTCCTTGTTTTAGAGAAATGACAGCATATAATGCACTTGACCCTTATAGTGTCACTTAAGTATTTTTGTGATAAACCCAACAACATCAAAGTACATTGCTCCTTTCAATGTCACAGCCAAAACCAAGGCTCCTTACCCAATTGTCTCTCGGATCTGAAGAATCTTTACATATTTTTGGTCCAAACCAATCTTGATGTTCCACAACCACAGAGTAAAACAATACATTTGAAACCACACCTCAGAAAGCAAGGCACAGGAATGATGAATTATAGTAGTGTGTAATCTAGTTATTGAAAGTACTTGTAGTGTGCTTCACTTAAAACACTGCACACATCAAGGATTTTATTGCTGTTAAGTGTTGTCCACCTCTCTGAAGTGTTTTCTCTCAGTAATTGTCTGGGGTGTTCTTATTCTACAGTAATGTGCAGATAGTTTTCACAATGAACGCCCAAGTTGCCTGCATCATGCTAGTTTATTGCATTTTAAATGTGCAGCTCTGTACTTATTCAACTTGATTCCAAGCCATACATCATTATAATGGTCTTTTTGACACTTATAAACACACACCATTCATTCCTTTCTTTAACTTGACACCATATATTTAAAGCCACTGTGGATTCTGTATTTAACAGGGTGACAACCTATCACTCAAAATGTGTGATGTCATCGTGTTGAAAATTCACGTTGGTACATTGGATTTCTGCATTATTTACTCAACTGTTTAATGTCTCAATCATCATGTAAGCAAGCAATACCAATTGAATTCCTACCATTCTACTAAAATAAACGTTTTACTGGTTGTACTATTCAAGTACTATTCAGCCGCTAGACTAGATTTGACCAATCTAAGTCTATGAACATGAATTGATGAAGCCTACTTGGATGAGATGCAAAACTTCTTCAAAGACAACCTAAACAGTCCTAATGCGATCAATAGAATGCCCTGAGATTACCATGATTTGGATGAATGAGAACATCCACAGACATATTTAAGTACATAATAAATGTAAGATGTTATGTAAGAGGGCCGCTCTATGGTTAGCATGTCAGAACGTCTGTTTGGAGTTTGCATATTTTCCTTGTGCTTGCAAGGGTATTCTCTGGGAATTTCGACTTCACATCCCTAAAACATGCAGGCTAGGTTAATTGGAGACTTTGACATTGTTCATACTGTCTGTGTTTGTGACCTAATATTGACAGGGTCGCCTTGTAACCCAAAGTCAGCTGGGATAGGATTCTGTCTTGTACAACCATGCCCTTTTGAGTTACTTCCATCAAAAATGATGAAGGTGACATGTGTTGAGTGTTTTTTTTAATTTACAAGGTTTTGCAAAAACAGCATCATCAATTTCTGCAGAACTTTCAAGAGGTGTGTGTGGGTCAAGAAAAAAATATTTGAAGGTGTTTTTTCCACTTGATTACGGCATAATGAAACTGTCCACTTTAACCCTTTAGTCTACTGAATTCAAAACTACGTTAAGTGAAGAAAAACGAATGCGCTCAAAAAAAGTGTTGTAAGTCATATATTTATTTTTTATACATTTTTCAACAGCTTCATATCCAAAGATATAATTTTTTTATATATTTGTAATGTTTTTTTTATGTTTTATACTCTTGTTGTAAAAGCAAGACCCAAAATCTTTTATGATTGGGAAAAACACAAAATATGTAATATTTTCCAAAAATGAGTTGCAAAGGGGAATACTTTAGATTAAGTAATTCCAGCCTTTAATATGTCAATAATTCATGACAACACTGATTTTAATGCATTGCTATTTTTGGAACAATGACAGTTTTTCCCAAAATCTATCTCTATTCCTGCTCGCGGAAAAATGGACAAACTCATAAAAGTGTTACCGGTAATTGAGTCATGTATGATTTTTTTTGTTTTTATCTTTAAATTGCCTCAAATCTTTCAGCAGCTTCAGATCTAGCCATAGATATATTGTTATGTCTTTTATGTTTCATTCGGTTTTATTTAAACCAACAAACAAAAACTTTTATTTTTACTCTGGAAAAAACACAAAGTAGTGGTTAGCGCTTGTGCCTTTCTGCGAGATTAGCAACACTAAATCGGCCCTAGAGTGTGCATGTGAGTGATGGTTGTCTGTGTTGGCCATGCGATGAGACGGGTAGTCCCCCTGGGTTTACCCTGCCTTCCGCCCAAGTGCATCTGAGGTAGGCTCCAGCCCCCCTTGCAACCGCGATAGAGAAAAGTGATATAAAATGGATGGCTGTAAGCTATCGGTACCTATTTTTGCTGAAACTGAACATTTGTTGTAACGTAAATAACGTATAACTTATAATAAGACCACATGCATTTGAAGTTACATAACCACATTATCTGTCGTCATGATTCCCGGGCGCGGCGCCGCTGCTGCCCACTGCTCCCCAAGGGGATGGGTCAAATGCAGAGGACAAATTTCACCACATCTAGTGTGTGTGTGACAATCATTGGTACTTTAATCTTTAATCTTTAATGTAGTGGTTTAGTGGTGCCATTGCACATATACACACTGACAATGGACAAATAATTTCTTCAAAACTGCATTTTATACAATAATAATAATTTACACACCTCTCCAGTAATAACAACCCACCATGAGCGTTTTTTTATTATATTTAGGGTCGTTTGTTGGCAGATTTTTCAAATTAAATGAACAACTGTGTAAAAATGCATTATATGAATGAATAGTATGTCTCTTGTAGGGGTGTAACAACGATTTGATTCTATTCATTATTTGTGGTTGCCGATACGTATCGGTCGCGTCTTCTGCCTGTCCTATTGTCATCTGAACCAAGATTAAGCCTGCTAACAGGTGACCAATGAACACACACTTTAGTACTTCATTCTTTTTTCACTCCTAAGTCTGGTCTTGGCAGCAGTCTGCACTCTTTTCAGAGCCATTCCGGTTACCTTTGGTGTCGATGACTTTTTCATTATTGTACCACAACTTAACATTTCCCCTCTTACAAATACAAGTCTCAAATATTCTCTCGTAGCAGTCGACATGCCAGAATGTCAGCCAATTATAAGCCGCACAGTCAAGCATTCAGCCTGAAAGTCACTCAGCCATGCAACCAACAGCACAGTCAGCCACCATAGCGGTGATGGCAACCTGCTGCTCCTCTCAAATTGGCTCATTTTCCCCCTAGATCTCTGACATAATACCCACTTAAGTCCCTGTTTGGGCATTAAGCACAGCTTTTTACAACATCAATGCTTCCTTTGTGTTTGAAATCTTTCCGGTTGGCAGGCAGCTTAAGAAGTGAGGCCCCAGAGTCCTCAGGGTTGAACTTGCTGTTGTCTTTGACCATCAGAGTGAAAGATAGGCTGGGTGCCCTTTGCCCAAAGTCTACATTGATTATCTGCACGACAATGCAATAGTAGGTGGTCATTCTCTTGGTGTTAAGATCTGGTCAGACTGTTGATCTCAAGGGTGCCCTTTTTACTGTAGAACTGTAGAACTCCTCTATTAAGCCCACATTTGCATTTTCTCTCTTATTCTCCTATCCGGAATTTCTCTCATGTTGTCAACTTTTTCTGTCCCCAGGGCTTCTGAGAGGACTTCAGTCCTACATTTGCTCCTGAGCAGGCCTGTTTACATCCAGATCTGGGTTCCCCAACATTACTTGCTGAGAGAGACAACCAAGAGAAGCTGCTATGTCCGTCTCCATACTTTTTCAGACCACGGCCCATCTGAGAGCTCAGCTGTCCCACTGCTAGGCCAGGGGGCGCCAGAGAGGCCAGGAGACATGTTGGGACGGAGGCCCGGGGACCACTGCACTGAATTCTGTTACTTAAGCTGCTACTGTTGTAGCCATGGAAACGCTATGGAGGACTGCTGTGATCTGCACTGTCATCGTCGTAATGGGTGCCGCTGAGGTCGTAGGAGTTCACAGGGATGAGTTCTCTCAGTCACAAGGTGAGAGGAGACGATCGATTTGCTAGCATTCGACTTACCTACCTGTGTTCATTCACATTAGACTAAATGACACGAGACAAAATAGTCCCTAAAGTAGCAGTACAGGAGGTCTTCGGTCTACGGACGTTTTGTACCAACGACAGCGTTGTAAATTGTAAGTAAAAAGTCATACCTAAATTTGTATTGAAAGGACATATGAAATACAGTCATACAAATCTTAAATACATTAATTAAATGAAACAGACATAAGAGAGAACAACTCCCTACTTTTATACCATGTGGTTGTCTTGTGCAATGAAAAAGAGGAAGAGGCACGCTTATTGGGTGTGGGAAGTCTCAATAATGACATTATGCTGCTTAGTTATCACTGTCCATTTCATAGGAGCAGATCGTTTTACAATTTCAAGAATATCATCAGGATGTCATGATGGTTGCATCGATCAAAAGGCTCAGACCAAGCATGCAGCCAATATTGGATGACTTTTATCGCCTTTCGGAGTTATTTACAATGTTTAATTTCACTTCCCTGGTGATGACTTTCCTTTTCTTTGACATACTTCCTACTAGGCCAGGGGTCGGCAACCCGCGGCTCTAGAGCCGCATGTGGCTCTTTAGCGCCGCCCTAGTGGCTCTCTGGAGCTTTTTTAAAAATGTATGAAAAATGGAAAAAGATGAGGAAAAAAAAAAAGTTTTTGTTTTAATATGGTTTCCGTAGGAGGACAAACATGACGCAAACCTCCCTAATTGTTATAAAGCACACTCTTTATATTAAACATGCTTCACTGATTCGAGTATTTGGCGAGCGCCGTTTTGTCCTACTAATTTTGGCGGTCCTTGAACTTACTGTAGTTTGTTTACAAGTATAACTTTCTAGGACGTGTTTTATGCCACTTCTTTTTCTGTCTCATTTTGTCCACCAAACTTTTAACGTTGTGCATGAATGCACAAAGGTGAGTTTTGTTGATGTTATTGACTTTTGTGGAGTGCTAATCAGACATATTTGGTCACTGCATGACTGCAAGCTAATCGATGCTAACATGCTATTTAGGCTAGCTGTATGTACATATTGCAGCATTATGCCTCATTTGTAGCTATATTTGAAGTCATTTAGTTTCCTTTAAGTCATCTTAATTCAATTTATATCTCATGACACACTATCTGTATGTAATATGGCTTTTAATTTTTTGCGGCTCCAGACAGATTTGTTTTTGTATTTTTGGTCCAATATGGCTCTTTCAACATTTTGGGTTGCCGACCCCTGTACTAGGCGATATGGCCTAAAAATAAAATTTCAGATTTTTTTACAGAAAATTTGATTTAGGATTTTTTCCCCCTACTTTTTAAGGAAATCATTGAATACAGATGACAGAGATAATTCAAAACAAGTTTTTCTTTTATTTGATAAAAAAATAGTGGTTTGAATAGGGGTTCATCTTACTCTTACCCTTTACATACGCAAAGATAGTTTCCGCACGGTTGCTGTTTTTTTATTTTTACCAATGCACACGTGTTGAAAGGGCAATATCATTTGATGTGCATTTATCATAGAAAATGAATGACGGAAATGAATTTTTTTTTAATTAAAAACTATTTTCCCCTAAAATAAGCTATCAGGTGTTTTTACCCGATTACATTATTAATCAAACAAACTAATCAATAGATTAGTGGAATAGCTGCAGCCCTACTGCCATCAGAAAAATGACGGAGAAAAAGTTATAAAAAAAAAAAGGCACATTGTCCTTTCTCATTGTAGCTACGCTTGCCTACTAATTTGCGCGCATGTAACTATGTCTCGTTTTATTTTTTTGTATTGATTTATGGGAGTGCGTTATAATGAAATAACATCATAATGTACTGTAACTGAAAGTGCCTTCATGTGATCTCAAATCTCATTTACTCCTACATAATTATTTTCTGTACGATATACTATATCACCACATATACGATATTAAAAGTTCCAGAATGTACTGCAAAAATGATTAACTAATAAGGAGCACTAACACAGTGGTATTTTACTATACTTTGCTATAAGCTACCCCTGCCTTGCTTGTCCTCGCTGGAATGCACTCACTTTGCGTCACTGATTTTTTAGCTTCATGTTGTCCATCACTTTGTTATTTGACTATGCATTATTGTAGAGGTCGACCAATTGTTATTTTTCAGTGCCGATACCGATTATTTGTAGTCAAGGAGGCCAATAACCGACATTTGCAGCCAATATTATTTTGCAGTAGAAGTTATTTAAACAAGAATAGAATATATCAGTAAACAGCTAACATTATTTTTTACGAAACGTCAAACCAGTAGCGACTAGCCACATAATATTTTATGTGGTACTAATGTTGTGGTTATTTTAGCAGCAAAAAACATCAGCGTATTTCACAAACACCTTTATTATGTGCGTCTAAGAGGAGCATCGACATTTGGAATTCAAATTATGGGAAATCTCCTGGGAAACTTGGGGAAATATATGGGATTTCTCTACATCACAATAACTTGCCATCGACTCAATTTTATAGCAGTTTATGGATTTAATACATTGAAAGGTTTCTTTGTGAGGTACCCTGAACTATTGCAAACATTCAAATATAAACAATTCTGGGCTCCTTTATGTAGCTTATAGTGACATCATTTCTTCCTGGATGTTACAGAAAATATGACAATGTGTGAATTGCTGCCTGCTCTATTTTGGTATAAATTCTGGCATCATATGTGTGTACCGGTATATCAGTGTTTCCCATAAACTGCCAAGATACCTGTGGCAGTGGGGGCGTGGCTATGGGCGTGGCTATGGGCGTGGTCACCATTACATCATCGAGTAATTTGCATAATTTACTACAATGATTTGATTTTCTCTAAAAAGGCTAAAAAAAATTATACTTACTAATTAATAATAACAGTTTTGTTTTAAACGTCCATCCATCCATTTTACAATATAATTACAACACTTTATGTACATATTTATATACAGATTTGAACAATAAGTTATTCACTGAAATATATTTATTAATTGTGGTTCTTACAAAAAATATATCTTATAAAATATAAAAGCTAAAATGTCTCAAAGCTCTGCCCCTTTAATTAGTGCATACTAAATAATTTAACTTTAGCCTACTACTACAACCATATTATTTACCAGCAACATAAAGTGAAACAGAGGCAGAGGTGTCCTGCCACAGTCCGTAACAAATAAACAGAAAACAGTAGTGGTGGTAGATAGACACAGAGCTTCATCAAACATCTGATCCACTGAACAAAGAGCTCCAAAAATCTTGAACTTTAGACTGCCATCAGTTTTACTCCTTACACTTAACCATGTGTTTCCTACTGCCTGCAGACTTTGCACCCTTGTTATATACACATGTTGTGTTTCTAATATAAATACATTTAATAAAGTCAAATACAAATAAGGCAACAAGAGAAGTATCCTACACTTCTCTTTTGTAAAGTAAATCTGAACAGCCGATATGGGCATCTACATCAACTATATGATTTGCCTGAGAAGCTGGAGAGGACAAAAAAAATAATAATAATAATTTTATTTAAAAAAAAATTTTTTTTATTTTTATTTTTTTATTTGGGCGGACGTAATTCTTTCGTGGCGGGCCGCCACAAATAAATGAATGTGTGGGAAACCCTGTATATTGTATCTGCTGATGTAGTTGTAAAAGATAAAAAAGGCAGATACTGATAAAAAAAAAAATGCTGAATATCGGCGCCGATAATCGATCAATCTCTACGTTGCCACTTTGCTGACTGGAATACCTTGAGGTTTTTTTAGGGATGCACAATTTTTTGTTTTTTAAGCTGATACTTCAACTCATTTATGTCTTCTTTATTTTAATTTTTAGTGAACTGTAGTTTGTGCACACCTGGAGGTAGGAAAAACAAACAAATGTAGATTTGACTACGGTGGGAACGGCCTCCAGCCTTTCTTTGCGACAGGCGTCTTCATGGGCTTTCGGGGCATTGGGGTGTCGGGGTTGCTAGTGAGGTTTGATTGTGTTGAAGCTAGGACAGGGGGATTATATGGTTGTGATCGTTGATCGTGATTAATTTGAGTTCGATCACAGTGATCAGCTGGTAGCATATTTCCTCGATCAAACATGGCGGATGTGTCTGTTAGAAGTTACCGCAGTAGTAAACAGTAGGGAAGCAACAATGCTATATATGCTATGGTGTAATCCTGCTCAGAACAATCCACCTTCATTGACCGTGATCCTGTGTGTGTCTGTGACTGTGTGTGTGTTTTTGTCTGTTTGCGTGCGTGCGTGTTAGTGTGTGTGCGCGACCTCCCATTGCACCGTCGCGAAAGTGAGTCTCGTCACGACGTAATGAATGTTTTATCAGCGTTGTGCCTCTTCCCCTTAGACAGCTCGAAGTACAGCCCAGGGGAACAAAATAAAGACATAACGAATAATGACTAAAACTAGCATAGAAGTTGAAACACAATATTGAGAAAGAGCAGCGACTTTAGTGACAGACTTTACTTTAACTATCTGCTGCAGCTCAACAGTAATCCTGCCCAAAAATGCGGACTTGCAGGCACTATACTCTGCACTACAGACTACAGTATATGTGACTGTATTGGTTCCGACTGGGAGAATCAACACATCTACTAATTTAATCATAAAAGGCATTTTTATATCTAAATATTTTTAAATCAGACTTTTTATTTGTGTCTGCAAAGATTCCACTCCTCTGATCTAACATGTTCTAAAAATTAAAAAAAACCTCTGCAGACAGACACTTTGTGTTCCTTTATTTTGATTGTGGATAAAAAACATTTAGTTTTTGAAATAATCATTAAACTTGTTTTATGTTTTGGTATATATTATTTTACAGTACCTCAAATTCAAACTGCACTTTAATGTATTTTCATTTAATATAAGATACAGAATTTGGGTTTTGAAAACTCCACAATCTGGGTCACCGCTTGTTGTATGCCAAAGCACCAGTGAAAAGCACTGATGTAGACAAGTAAATAATAATAATCATTTACCCTTTGAAAGTGTTGTTTAATAAATGCTAACTTGAAGTAAAAGTCTTATAGTATTCACTACACCAATTATACTTTCTTTACTGCAGAATGTTAGTGATGACAAGCAAAAAAAACGAAAAAACTTTGAGAGGCAAAAAAGTTGTTTTCTTAACCCCCCCAAAACGTACCAAAAAAAGAAGCAAAACCGTGGCCGTAAAACCAGGTACGGACTGGAGCGAGGGTTACCTGTATCGTTGCACCTCTAGTAAGCACAATTATATTCATGAACAAAATGACAGTTGTCGGCTGTTAGCATATATTACTTCAATCAAACATGGTGGAAATGTTTGTTACAAGATACTGCAGTAGTAAACAGTAGGGATGCGGTTCTCGGTATAATCTTGCACGGGACAATTCACTTTAATATTAATAAAAATAAATTGTGATATTAATCAAGATCGGATGATATGAAAACATTAATTGTGATAATTTTTATGGCCACATCGTCCAGTCCTAGTTAAAGCCATTTTTGTAACCTCCTTAAGGGGTCAAAGGTTCAACAGTCAACTAAAGGTGGAACTAAATAGACTTCTTCAAATGTTTGGCAGCTCACACACACAACATACTTGCATGTCTTAAACTAGGCTAAACTCGAACTCAACCCCACACACCATGCTTTTGTGGCACCTCACACCTCGCCACACAGTTACATGCCTCTCTAGCATATGCACTGAGGTTAGAATGACTAAAATCCCTCAAAGGCAAACATATAAATCCCTTTAGTATCTGTCCCGTCATTCTAAACAATGATATGATTGTGTATATCTTAAACCTAACCTTTGACCCCTTCAAAGCTATCCGTCTCAAACAGTGTGCCATGCCACTTCCTTAGGAGATGCACTCCTTAATCTGTAACATGATGTGTGCTACATATGCTGCTTTTGCAGATACTTGGGACTTTTGGATTTATGAATATTATTTGTATCTACACATTTCACATTAAATACATGTCTAATATTTATTATGTATTTAATATCTGTTTACTGACTTATGATATATTTAATTTATTTACTTATTTATGTTATGGGTCACACTTCTGCTGCGTCTCCTCCTGTTGCGTGCCCTTACGAGCGCACCGCGGGCCACGCCCACGGGCGCTCTCTCTCTGCTGCAAGCGCGCTTCCGTGCGGCTGCAAACGCTCGGCAATCTACGCACCTGTCCATGATGAGCGATCAGCCTTCTTAAACCAGCGCAACCTGAGATCCGACGCCAGAACGTAGCTTCTCGTATCCAGTACAGTAAGCCCATACGTTTCTCGCTCTCCTACATGTGCATTTGTTCTCCCTGTGCTTCCTTCCCGTCGTTCTCATCGTCTCCTGTGTTGTGTCTTCTCCAGCTCCCCGTCATCCTTCCTCGTGGTCAAGCTGTGTGCTTTGTCACTTTGGACCTCCCTGTGGAACCCCCTTGCCTTCCTGGATTTTCGACCGCACGCCTGTCACCCGACCACGACGCCGCGCTCCTGTCCTTGACTATCCGCCTGTCCTCCGACACTCGAGCCTGCCTTGCCCTTATTTGGACTTCCGCCTGGATCAACACTCACCTTCAACACCCTCTGACAACCACGCTCAGATAAGTGCTCGCATTTAGTCACACCACATCTCTTTGGTTTAATTACACATCTCATTTACACACCAAGCTGTTAATAAACAAGCTGACAGCGAAACGACGTCATATCTCTGTCGTCTTCTTCTCCCGATATCACGTCACAGTACGTTCTGGCCATGTCAGAACCAGACGGAAAAGACATGACGCGTACCCCGCTCACCTCCAGAGCCTCCCCTGTACCAAGTATCACAGGTGTGCACACGGCACTCCAGCAGCACCAAGAGCGCTTTTGTGTACTGGAGAACAAGCTCGATGCTGCTTTTGCTAACATTTTAGCTCGACTGGAATTGATTTCCCCAGGCTCCTCCGCTCAGCCGATACCCGAGCAAGCCGCCCCTGCCGCTGCAGCCCCCATGCCGCCGCTCCCATCCTGCGAGCCGAAGATCGCTAGTCCCAGAGCTTTTGAGGGGGATTTTGAGCTTTGCCGTGGCTTCCTGGTCCAGTGTGACATGGTGTTTCGTCATCAGCCCTCCCGCTACACTTCTGACGGGGCCAAGATAGCTTTTATTTTTTCACTGTTGACCGGAAGGGCTCTCCAGTGGGCAACGGCAGCTGTTGACCGCAACCTTAGTCTCAGCACAAACTTTGCTGCTTTTCGTGCTGAGTTCCGGGCAGTTTTTGACCACCCCGCTGAGGGAGGAGACGCCGCCTCACGTCTTCACTCCCTCCAGCAAGGTTCTCGTTCTGTAACGGACTACACTCTCGAGTTCCGCACCCTGGCCGCCGACAGCGGGTGGGATAACAAGGCCTTGCTGAGCGCCTACCGTCGGGGCCTCTCTGACGAAATAAAGGACGGATTGTTGCGTGACCGACCAGCCACCTACCATGACCTCATCCAGCTGGCCCTGCTTATACACCAAAGACTAAGGGAACGAGCAGCAAAACGAAGACTTGCTGCCCGTGAGAGGACCAGACGGCCGGCGTGGGAAAATCGGACCGCTTCCTACTCCCCTACCGCGGCCAAAGCTCGGGATGAGGGCGCTCACTTGGTGGACCAGTCTGGCTTTTTCCCTGCACCTACCAGCGGGGTGGAACCCATGCAGTTGGGCAGGACTCGACTTGCCACGGAGGAACGGGAGAGGAGGTTCCGGCAGCGCCTCTGCCTCTACTGTGGGTGTGCGGGTCACGTGATCAAGACCTGCCCCACACGACCAAAAGATCAGGCTCACTAGTTAGGGGAGTACTTGTGAGCCACACCATCTTTCCCCAGAGCAATAGTGACCCTGGCATTCTTTTCCCCGCAACGTTGTCCTGGAAGACTAAAAGACTGAAGGTGGGAGCATATTTGGACTCTGGAGCAGATGAGAGTTTAATGGACCGTGATTTCGCCTGTCAAGCCGGGATTGAGCTTCTGCCTCTGGACAAGTCCTTACCAGCTCAGGCCTTGGATGGGCATCCCCTGGGACCCATCACCCACCGTACCGCACCAGTCACTCTTACCCTGTCTGGCAACCACACTGAGCAAATTAGCTTGTTGATCCTCAAGGCCCCTGTCGCCCCTCTTGTCCTCGGCCGTTCTTGGCTTCGCCAGCACGACCCCCAGATTTCCTGGATCTCAGGGAGGATCCTAGCCTGGAGCACGGCTTGCCATGCAAACTGCCTCACAGCAGCAGACCCCGTCTCGGAGAACCCCAAGCTCAAGTCTTCCCCATCTGACCTATCTGGGGTTCCCGCTGTCTATCATGACCTCGCTGCTGTATTTAGTAAGGAACAGGCACTTTCACTACCCCCGCACAGGCCATACGACTGTGCCATTGATCTCATACCCGAAGCAGTACTCCCCTCTAGCCGCCTGTATAACCTATCCATACCCGAGAAAAAGGCCATGTCAGACTACATCACGGAATCACTCGCATCTGGTATCATCAAACCCTCTAAATCACCGGTAGCCGCTGGATTCTTCTTTGTCGGAAAGAAGGATGGGTCCTTACGTCCGTGCATCGACTACCGCAAACTCAACCTCATCACGGTCAAGAACCGGTATCCCCTACCACTCATGAGCTCTTCTTTCGAACCTCTTGCCCCTGCTACAGTTTTCACCAAGCTGGACCTCCGTAATGCATACCATCTTGTCCAGATTAGGAAGGGGGACGAATGGAAGACGGCCTTTAACACGCGAAGTCCCAGAGAAGGGTCAATTGACATTTTTACCTAGAAAACACACAAGAGGGTCATTTGACCCCTAGTCCCCCCTGTGGACACTCCTTTTGTTATGAAAATGTGGCTGTTAGTGGCACACGGCAGGGGGCCACTTGAGCCTGTGTGGGGGAGGGGACCTTACAGCTCAAGCTTTAGTTCTGAGGTAGGTTGTGTGTGTTTTTGCAAGGATCAACAGAATGAAGGGATCAACACTCTGACATTTATTGTTAAAAAAAATACAAAACAAAACATATTTACAAAGAATGAAAAAGCAACTGTTTTCCCAGTTTTGGTGTGGAGGTTTGTTGCAGAAGCAATTGTTATTTTTGTGTGCCAAAAATAGTTTTAAAAAAAAAATTTACAAAGAAAAAAGCATATTTACAAAGAATGAAAAACCATGTCCATGTAAACGTGACTGACATACATTTGAGCAGTCACTCACAATCCTGGCACTGCCATTGCTCCTTTCGGCATTTCCCACATGTATAATTTTTCTGTCTACCTAGACAAACTGCCCCTAACAGCCTCATTACCATAACAAAATGAGTGATTAGTGTATTCGGGAAAAGCGTCGGGCCAAATGACCCCTCTCTGGGTCTTCTAGGTAGACAGAAAAATGCTGGGACTTCTAGTGTTAACACACACTTGGGTCACTTTGAGTACCGGGTCATGCCCTTCGGCCTGACCAACGCCCCAGCCGTTTTCCAGACTCTTGTTAACGACGTGCTCGAGAAGTTTGTGGTCGTTTATCTTGATGATATTCTGATTTTCTCTCACAACCTGCAGGACCATCAACAGCACGTCCGCCTTGTTCTCCAGCGCCTCCTTGAGAATCGTCTTTTCGTCAAGGAAGAGAAGTGCGAGTTCCATTCGTCATCAGTTAACTTCTTGGGTCACATCATCGAGAAGGGTAACATCCGAGCCGACCCCAAGAAGGTCAAGGCAGTGGTGGATTGGCCCCAACCCACCACTCGTACTGAGCTTAGGAGATTCTTAGGCTTTGCGGGTTTCTACCGTCGCTTCATACTCGACTTCAGCAAAATAGCCGCACCCCTTCACACGCTAACTTCAATCAATCAATCAGCTTTATTTGTCCATTCTTACATGTACAAGACACATAAGAACTGAAATTACATTTTCGGCACAATCCCGCTAAGAGCAGACATACGTTACAGGGAGACAAGACGGGACCGCCAACGGATCAGCCTCACTTGGGCGCTCCTTAAAAAGGTGGGAAAAAGGTGACATTGGGGAAGGGGGGAAGTAAAAAAAAATATCAGTCTGAGGCTGGACCCTCAGGAATGGTCCAGACTGAGTCCGAGGAAAAAAACCTCACATAGCATGGCACACATAAACATGGTACATGTAATCACAACAGCTCGCAACAGAGTCATCCAACAGGGCTTTGGAGGCCGGCAGCTGCTGTTGAGCGCTGCTCAGCCCCCACAACCCCGGAGGAATTAAGCAGTGGTGAAGGCGTTGATTTGGGGAGGGGTGTGTGCGTGCATGTATGCCCAATTAACTTGGGTGAGATGTTGGAATTGTCTTTATGGGCCGAGGCCGGCCCCAAGAGTTCAAGAGTTCAAGAGTCCGACCCAGGTGCTTTTGAAAAAAAGGGAAAGGTCAAAAGCGTCCATCTTTGAGGAGTCCTCAGGGGAGTGTTTTCAAACAGCCTGTTCCTCAAGGCCATTCGAGGGAGTCAAATCGTAGATTAAGATGTTGTTTTTTCTTCGAGCAGTCAAAACAATGACATTCCTGCTCTGTATGCTGGCTCTGACAATTCCAATTTATTCTTTCTATAACTTCATCAAGATGGAATCTACCTTGCGATTCAAATCAGCAATCGCTCCAGTCTGTGATCCCACAGCACGACCCAATCCTTCCATTGCGTTGAACAGCCTGTTGGCCCCTTGAGTGGCTGCCATCGTCTTCCGAATTTGACGATACACCAGAGCAATGCCCAGCCCAATCAGCAAATGCCCTGCGATCACAGCTCCAAATAGGTAGATGTCTTCCACGTCCTCGATGGAAAGGACTGAGAGGCACATGATTCTCCAAGTATTCCAGGAATCTCTCACGTACCCCGCAGCAATGGTTCCATCAGGGCAGCCAGGCTCCCCCGAACCTCTTTTCCTTGTCGAAAAGACTGTGTCAATTGCGTCGAGAGTCCAGTTGATCAAATTCATTTTGATGTTTAGATTTGAGGACAGCTCAAGAAAAGAGGCTTCAAAATAGTTCAGACAAGACAAAAACAAAGAGAGCAAGCAGGGAAGGAGGGAGCGGAGAAAAATGCGACCGCCCTCACCAGAGGCAAGACAGAATGAATGAACTTCTACCAATACAGTTTTTGTCTGGAACAAGGAGGCAGACAGCGCATTCTTGAGCCTCAAGAGGAATTTCAGTTCCGCTCCCATCCTGGTACACCCTGACCCTGACAAGCCGTTCACGGTGGAAGTAGATGCATCTGATTCTGGGATTGGAGCAGTATTGTCCCAAAGAGCTAATGAGAATAATGTTTTGCACCCTTGTGCGTTCTTTTCCAGACGCCTAACCCCAGCCGAGAGGAACTATGATGCAGGGAACCGAGAACTGTTGGCCGTCCACGAAGCTTTGGTTGAATGGAGACACTGGCTGGAGGGGGCTAAACATCCGTTCCTGGTCCTGACCGACCACCGCAACCTTATTCACATCCGTTCCGCAAAGAGACTTAATGACAGGCAAGCACGCTGGTCACAGTTCTTCGGTCGATTCAATTACACTCTCACCTACAGACCCGGTTCACGCAATGGCAAGGCTGACGCTCTTTCGCGGATCTTCTCTGAGGAACCCACAACTAGACAAACTGCAGAGACCATCCTTCCCCCGAACCGCATCTTCGGGATGGTAACTTGGGAAATCGAGGGCCTGGTCAGGACGGCGCTACGGTCCGACCCTGGTCCTGGGAACGGACCCCCCAATAGACTTTTTGTTCCGCAACCCTTAAGGAGCAAGGTACTCGACTGGGCACATTCAAGTCTGTTTACATGTCATCCCGGAATCCACAGATCGCTATCATTCATTCGACACCGCTTCTGGTGGCCTTCCATGGAGGTGGATACTCGCGAATTCATCGCCGCCTGCTGCATCTGCGCCCGGAACAAGGCAGACCACTGCCCTCCTGCTGGACTCTTACATCCCCTTCCGATCCCGAGTCGACCTTGGTCACACATCGCTCTTGATTTTATTACTGGACTTCCCCCCTCTAAAGGTAACACCACAATCCTCACCATAATCGACAGGTTTTCCAAGGCGGCCCATTTCATACCCTTGCCCAAACTCCCATCCTCGGCCGAGACCACAGAACTGCTCGTTCAGCATGTGGTTAGAATTCACGGGATCCCCACCGACATTGTGTCTGATCGTGGTCCCCAATTTATTTCCCGGGTCTGGCAAGCTTTCTGCAAGGGGATTGGAGCCACGGTCAGCCTGACTTCTGGCTACCACCCCCAGAGCAATGGACAAGCGGAAAGGGCCAACCAGGGGGTGGAGACCATGCTGCGCTGTATGGCTGCTCAACAGCCCAACTCCTGGTGCAAGTTCATTCCATGGGTGGAGTACTCCTTTAACTCCATGACCTGGAGTTAACTGGTATGTCCCCTTTTGAATGCTGGCAAGGTTTTCAACCTCCTCTATTTCCCTCCCAGGAGATCGAAGTGGCAGTTCCTTCCACCAGAGCTCACCTGAGACGATGCCGCAAGGTGTGGAGGTCTGCCCGCGCTGCCTTATTGAAGGCATCTGAGAAGATGCGTCGTAACGCCAACCGGCGGCGCATCCCAGCTCCCGACTATCAGCCCGGACAGCAGGTGCTGTTACGGGCCAAGGACCTTCACTTCCCGATATCCTCTCAGAAGTTAGCACCACGTTTCGTTGGACCTTTTACAGTCAGATCCAGAGTCCATCCTGCCGCAGTTTGCCTGGACCTTCCTGGGTCCATGAGATCCCACCCGGTGTTTCACGTGTCTCAGGTAAAACCAGTAACCAACAGTTCACTGTCGCCCCCCATCCCTTCCCCCCCTCCGCCTAGGGTTCTCGAGGATGGGGACCAGGTGTGGACCGTCAGGGAGATTCTCAAGGTCCGACGACAAGGAAGAGGATGGGTCTACCTCGTGGACTGGGAGGGCTATGGACCTGAGGACAGATCATGGGTCCCGGCTTCTTACATCGCCGACCCTTCCCTTATTGAAGATTTTTACCGAACTCACCCTGAGGCACCCCGAAGCTCGTCGGGAGTCTCGCATAAGGGGGGGGTCCTGTTATGGGTCACACTTCTGCTGCGTCTCCTCCTGTTGCGTGCCCTGACGAGCGCACCGCAGGCCACGCCCACGGGCGCTCTCTCTCTGCTGCAAGCGCGCTTCCGCGCGGCTGCAAACGCTCGGCAATCTACGCACCTGTCCATGATGAGCGATCAGCCTTCTTAAACCAGCGCAACCTGAGATCCGACGCCAGAACGTAGCTTCTCGTATCCAGTACAGTAAGCCCATACATTTCTCGCTCTCCTACATGTGCATTTGTTCTCCCTGTGCTTCCTTCCCGTCGTTCTCATCGTCTCCTGTGTTGTGTCTTCTCCAGCTCCCCGTCATCCTTCCTCGTGGTCAAGCTGTGTGCTTTGTCACTTTGGACCTCCCTGTGGAACCCCCTTGCCTTCCTGGATTTTCGACCTCACGCCTGTCACCCGACCACGACGCCGCGCTCCTGTCCTTGACTATCCGCCTGTCCTCCGACACTCGAGCCTGCCTTGCCCTTATTTGGACTTCCGCCTGGATCAACACTCACCTTCAACACCCTCTGACAACCACGCTCAGATAAGTGCTCACATTTAGTCACACCACATCTCTTTGGTTTAATTACACATCTCATTTACACACCAAGCTGTTAATAAACAAGCTGACAGCGAAACTACGTCATATCTCTGTCGTCTTCTTCTCCCGATATCACGTCACAATTTATTCACTGTTCTGTTACAAACAGATAACATAGAAATGGGATATAACTGCTATGACATGAAATGGAGTAGGATTAAATAAGCGGTGCTTCTTCCTACTCCTTTTTGGATGTGCTGTAATGAAACAACTGGAAATAGGTGATGCATTACATTGTAATTGTACTGTATGCATGTTTGAAGTAAACTGAAACCAATTAACATTTCAGCATAGAAGAAGAAAATATCTTTTATAAGTCCCCGAAAAGTGTTGTATTAAGCAGAGAAACTTCAAATAAATCATCGGCAACTCTGCAACAGTAATTTAATTAATTAAAAATGCGCTTAACTCTATTGCACCTGTATGTATTTGTGTAATGCATTTGTGTAATAACCACAAAGTATATTTTAGCCTGTTTACAATTCAAAACATTGAGTTCCATTATGTGTTTGTATTTCAGCAATGCTTCAAAGTCCACTTTAACTGTTTGGATCAAAAACAATTGCATATAATGTGGGAGAAACGGAGTAAAATGTTAAAACATGTCCTATGTCCTAAGTCACTGGGTGCAGTGGTTTCTAGAGTACAGTTTATTTTCTTAGTGTCTGTGTGTTTGTGTAAGGACATGAGAGGACTAATATGGCTATTCAGCCAGGCTGAAGCAAGAGGTTGGGACCTTTTGGGGTACCTTTATTTTTCTTGATCCTTAGTTACTTTGGAACAAGTGGAACGATGTAATTCATACAATGTACATATTGCATAAATAATGTCCGGTGTTATATAAACACAGTGGTTTAAAGTTACAGGCTACTATTATTTAAAGGGGACCTATGATTATTTAAATCTACATTTAAAACACTTCCTTGTGGTCTTTTCACGGACGGGCCTTCCACGTGTGGCAGATAAAAACAGCAAAAATAAGTGCATGAAAAATATAACTCATCATAAAGCTGAATACATGGAAGCCCTGGCCTTTTTCCCTTTGCAAATAAGCTCCAAAGACTTTTGTTTTTTATTCAATTTTGCAAGCTTATTTTTTGGCTAACGTATCTGATGCGTTTTTCATATGTCAGCGTCAAGGACAAGCGCATAGATATATGATAAAACTAGATATACTTGCCATTTGTTTAATTTATATGGTTTTCTATGGATTTGTATCTCTATGGATTTGTATTTCTATTCTAAAAGAGATGTATTCATGTTTTATGCACTATTTCATACATAAATACACTTTTGTATGCTTTTTGGTGCATTTCTCAATGCTAAACACATGTTAATGGTAATGGCGTGGCGAAGTTGGTAGAGTGGCCGTGCCAGTAATCGGAGGGTTGCTGGTTACTGGGGTTCAATCCCCACCTTCTACCATCCTAGTCACGTCCGTTGTGTCCTTGGGCAAGACACTTCACCCTTGCTCCTGATGGGTCCTGGTTAGCGCCTTGCATGGCAGCTCCCGCCATCAGTGTGTGAATGTGTGTGTGAATGGGTGAATGTTGAAATACTGTCAAAGCGCTTTGAGTACCTTGAAGGTAGAATACCGCTATACAAGTATAACCTATTTATCATTTATCATTACTTGTGTAATAAGGCTATGTGCAACAATAACAGCGTGTATTTTCTTCCTGCAGCACACTTATATGCAACAATTTAACACACTTGTTATGGTACAGTGGGGGAAGAAGACGGCACGGAGGCAATGGACGTCATTTAGCTCTATTTATTACAAATACAATATTATGAAGTGTGAAACTAACCAAAATATGTATGGCGCGACTATGTGTTGTGATTATCGGAGGAGCGTTACCGGGAGTGTTGAGCGAGGTGCGGAAGTCCAACGGGGCGAGGTAAGCTCAGAGGTCCAAGAGCCAGGCGTCAAAGTCCGTGTCCAGGCGGGAGGTCGAGATCCAAAGAGGCGGCCAGGGAACCAGAGTGAATACGGGGAGATGAGACACACAGTTCGTCACCAGGAAACGGAGGAATGCTGCTAGATGGCGACACAGGAACACAAGACAAATGAACACGGAGGGGGAGAAACAGAGAGCGAGAGAGTGTACATAGAGCTAGACGTGTCAGCTTACTGTACGGAACAGGTAGCTGCGTTCTGGCCCGGAACGCAGTTTTGCTCTGGCTTAAGAAGCGCAGGGGACTCATCAGCATCAGGTGTGTTGATTGCTGATTGATTGCAGCTGCTGGCTGCAGCAGGAGATGAGCGCCCAAGGGGCGTGTCCCGAAGCACGCTCAGCGGAGCGCACTGAGGAATGTGCAGCGGCATGCACAGCGGCATGCGCCTGCGCCGTGACAACACTTGCACTATAGCACTTCTCCATCTGCCGTATGGACTTTACCTACAATGGTGATTTTATTGTTGATCTGCCCTGAGCTGCTGAGGTCGTACAGCAACTTATGTTTTTATGGGTCTCCCATTTTATTTTATTATATTATTATATCAAAATGTTTGTATTTTATCGTACTGGTTATGTCTGATGTTCGTGCAGTCTAACTTAACTTTGTATGGCCCTTGTTGTATATACCTTTTAATCTGCTGGAGACTGCAGATGGAAATTAGTGTTTGACTACAATCTGGCACATATAGATGTTATATGTTCCTTAATGTGCATCGTCCCATGTAACAAAGATATAACAAATGGCGATTTCCTATCAGGAGTTTTATTATACACCTATGAACAAGCTTGTTGATTTGTGGAACAGGTTAAAGTTTAATCAGAGAAAATGCGGTTGTTTATAAATGATTTATTGATTCTGAGCGGCCCTGTAGCAAATGCGTCACAAAACGTTACCGGTCCCCAGACCAGTGATTGGGGTCCACTGGTCTAGCTAATATGTATTGGTTATGCTTTGGTGTACATTTTGTTTCAAGTCACATTTATAACCATTTTTTTGAGGCAACATGTCTGTTTTTAAAGGCATTCCCAAATTGCAAAAAAAAACTTGACCCCTCCCCCTCCAAAAGTATCATAATTAATTTTTTGGAGAATGAACATTAACCATATAACTTGAAGTCGTTACCGCTATTTTTTTCCCCAGACAAGGTTAAAAATAAACTTCAGAAACATTTTATAGATTCACTCGGTCACAACATTAGGTACACCTGCACACTCTCCGATCAATTCAGACTCTGCATTAAAAACAGCTGCTTTTAGCAGAAATTATGTCACTGCATGTCGTACGTCTGTGCTATATGTGCATGCCACAATTTAGATACAAATCATATTTTATCCTTCATTGCCTAAAGCTCCCCTCATAGCCAGAGGGTGAGGTGCATCTAAATACATCCACCTCGCTGTGATGTCACGGCGTAGCCAGGCTGCAAAACCCCTCGAAAAGAGGCATCCACAACTGCGTGGAAGCTTACGCCAAAACTCAGGAACCTTATGATTTTATGCTTTGGTATTGTTTAACATGAGTATCCAACATTGTAAAAACGTTTATTAATCAGAAAAGACAACATTCATTACAGGACCCCTTTAAGTTCCTTCATTAATTAGGGTTGTCAAAAATTGTGTATTAATGCGGGATAATCATTGTCATTATAATTCTGATTTATGCAAATAATTTATTTGCAACACAGAATGATTAAAAATCCCTGAAAAGTGTCCGGCAACACATTTTGGCCAGTTTGTCCAAGTAGTGTTAGTGTCCCACATATGTAAATGTGCAGTCGATTCGGTAGTGACAGGCTGCAATACCAAACTAGTCAATGGAAGACACTGAACAGCAGGTTGGCCCTCTCGAATGGAAATGTTTGTACAGCCATCCCTTGCCACATCGCCCTTCAAATATTGCAGCCTTTCCACATTTTTAGGGGATATTTTTAACGCATATTTTACAATTGATTTGGCCCTAGATTATATATTTTCAAGTATAAAAATCAATACCACAGTAGTATTGGCCACCAGAGGAGACCAAACCAATCAGAGCACGCTGTTCAGTATCGTGGCCGCTGATTGGCTCAACCTCAGGCAGGGTTACTATATTGGATTAATTGAGTGTAAAGGTGACTAAAGATTTATTAAAAAGAAAATCATAAATAGGTTTTTAATGCTTTAACTATGAAAACTATGATTCCGACTTTACGGAAATGTATTTATTGCAGTAATTTCTGGAACCAACCACGACGGAATAGTCAACCAAAATAAAGTATTGTACTGTAAACACTCTGCAGGTAGTCGTGATTAATCCAAATTAATCCACAGCAACTCTAAAACTAATCAGATTTAAAAATGCAACCGTTTGACAGCACTTTCAGTGTCACAGTAGATTCTTGTTCTTGTGACTTTTTTCAGAAGAGGTCTGTTGACCTCTTGTTCCTCCTAAAGGGAGGACTTTTCCATCCAAAGTGAAGTATTTCCTTCCACTGCTGATAGGAGAAACCAGGGTGATACCCTGCTCAGATGAGTGGGAGTATTTATGAAAGGTCTCATCTGAATATTTTAGGCCCAAATTGACTGGCAAGTGCAACTGTGCCCTCCCAGATAAAATTTTGGGGGGAAAAAAATCCTTCAACGTATGGTGTTCTTCTAGTGCAAAACCTTCTGAAATTGTAGGCAAAAAGTTCACCACAACAGATCCTTCCACATGATTTCTGGTGTATTCGTTTGGAAAAATGTTTTTCTTTGTAGTGCATAAAACGAGTCACCAGAAAAACACCATATGAAGAAGTGTTTAAAACAGATGTTATGTTTTTTTTCTTCAGATGAAGTCAGAGGGTTGTGTGTATCTCCGTCTGTGGAATCATGTGCAAGAAATCAATACATAAACATAAGCGCTGTCATCACTGTTTAACCATGCATGTTAATGTCTTGTCTCCTACTAAATGTTTAAATGCGATAAATACACTCTGGGGTTGTTGTGTAAAAAAATTAAAACAAACAGTTACGCTCATGCTCTGACATCTGGTGTGTGGTTGTTGCCACAGGAATCAAAGCAACACAGATGCTGTAATTACTAATTTGATCATTTTTACTATTCAAGTTATAATTTTATAAGGCTCTTTTTTTGTGTAAATCTAAAAAGTCTGTTGGATTTACTTGTGAAGTGGTTTTATTGCAATTTTTTTTATGACTGACTAAAAATTAGTTGGCCTGTCATCACTGTGGCCTTTATTCTGTGTGAGGTATCACTGACTACTAATTAACACCTTTCCATTCATTGCCCTAAGTATTGGGTTAATGGCACATAAGAGAGGGAATGGCTTTTTTATGTATAGAAATTTTTAAATCCTGTGTCTGCTCCTTGTCTAAACTCCGAGGCCAAATGTTGGGTGAAAAGAGGCTACATTTGATAGTGATATTTTTTGTATTTGACAAATGCTAGCTATATAGAGCTCAGTGTGTTTTCACCAGTCACTGGTACAGATTGGGACAGACAGGAAGTATACAGTTTCAGGGTCCCCATGGAAACATACCTTTGGCGTCATGCAGAAGGGGCAATGAGAGTAAATTGTTGTTTTTTTTTAAAATGTTTTTTGGCTGCTTGAGTCACTCTGTAATGTTAAATAAACTTGTGTTTTATAATTAGAACTAATTTGAGTTATATATGCTAATTTTGTCTCCTTCTATAGCTGCTTTCCTGTCCAGTCTAGGCCAGTATGAGATTGCAATCCCAGTACGTGTAGGACCCGATGGAGAGACGCTGCACAAAAAAACATCTCAGCACCAAAGAAGAAGACGCGGTACAGAAGAAATAACACCAGCTGACACCTCTGTATGTTTATTATTTTAATGATGCATATCTGTAACATGCAGCTGACACTTAAACTGACACCATGTATTGTCTACCCTTTTAGCTCTATTACCAGCTGACTACGTCGCGTCACAACTTCCTGCTGAACCTGACGCTGCAGGGAGGCCTGCTGTCCCGCCAGTTCAGGGTGGAGTACTGGAAAAGAGGCAGATTAGCCTGGAGTCACCCATACTCTCCCCACTGCCATTACGTAGGACACCTCCAGGACCAGCCACACTCTAGCAAAGTGGCACTTAGCAACTGTAATGGCCTGGTAAGTTTGATCCACCACTAATGAGTGAGGTGTGTACCGTTGAGGCACTGAAATATTGTTTTCAGTCAGATCACCCGACTTGTTCTTGTAGGTTCGATAAAATAGTTAGACTCGCAATGCCTTAAAGCTCGGGATGAGTACCTTTACCATTTCAATTGATTTGGTATTAATTCTCGGTACCAGTACTCCACCATATTAATTTTTGACACTTCTGTGTTTGTTCATGTGATAATAAATGTTAATTTACTTAATAATAAGATCTATTTTTTAAATTAAATTCAACAGTAAGATGATAATGCTAACTGTGCTGTCCAGTTGTTTTATTTAGATATCTTACACTTTTGAGTCTCATTTACAAGTATTATATAGTAGACTTTGCATGCAGTCGCAATTCCAAAACGTTAAATGGGAGTTATGTATAGGTTACCGTGTGTTGCCGAGTCTAGTCTTATGTTGTGCCCTACAAAGTGTTTATATTGTAAGTATTGTACTTAGTACACAGTCATTTGATTTCAACGTGTACCGTAGCTGTAGTTTTCATTACAAATTTAGATGTGTCGAAAGTGCCATGTAAAATAGCTAATGAACCAAAGCACCTCTGTCAGTCTCTGCCTCTCAGGGGGGAAGAGTTTATTGTTAGGACAAAAACAAAGCATGAGGGAAATGGTAGAAACAGACAAATGGGGCGGATGACTCAGCGCTTTTCTATGTGAATATTTTTCTGGGGTTTTTCTCTAGTCGCAGATCTGTGGCATATCCAAAGTAAATTTATCAATCATAATAATAATGATATGGTTTTATGATTTGTGTTATCCACTGATAATAATCCTATGTGTATTAAGTAATCTCTCCCTTACACCCTGAAGTAAAGGAAAACTTTATATATTTATAATAATATTTAAGTGAATAATCACAAGTTATATGATTACTTAAATTGATATTCTGAGCATTTTTCTAAATTGTTTGGCTTTTTTTGTCAAAAAAACCCCAAAACACATTATTTAGGGGGTGTATGTCGATATATTCTAGATATGTTAATCCCATCTTTAAAAATTAACTAAGGTTTATATGCGTTTTTAGAAGCTGGCGACGTTGGGTTTAGTGTGGGATGGGTATCGGAGTGGCCCAGAATTTGATGCTACGCCCCTGACCGCCACAAAGGGAAAATAGGACTCATTTGGTTTGTCCGAGCGCATTTTCCTGCAGTCGTATCTCAGTGAAGCTGTGTATCCTCTCACCACAAACAGCAGGCTTCTGCAATAACACTCGAATGTGCAGCTGAGAATTAGATGTGTTCACAAAGCGTTAATAAACCGCACACTTAGTTACGGTCAGGCAGACCGGCATGAACATATTCAACCAGTGAGCGGGTGGTATGTCCAGGGGAGCATCACTAACTTTATTATGGGATTAGATTATTTGAAAGGTGCCGCACTGAATGGAGCGGAGAAGCTGGCACTGAGTGGAGGCCGGCACATCTGAAGAGAATCAAAAGTGTTGTCACCCTGTGCCTGACTGGCTTGTTTTGTTCTTGTCCTGCATGCCGTCACATACAGTATGATGCATGTGTATGGTAACATACTTTCTTGCATTTAAACAACATCTTGTTCACTTTGCTTGATTAGTTGCCACTCTCAATGCAATGGCATTATTAGACTTCCTACTGATGCGATTCTGTTGTGTCTCTGCAGCAGGGGGTGATTGTTGCAGGAGAAGAGGAGTTCCTGATTGAACCCCTTGTGTCACCAACCAACCAAACCGGACAAGGGAGGGGGGAGAGAGCTGTGGGACGCCCCCATGTGGTTTATAAGCGCTCATCGCTTCGCCACCAGTACAAAGGCCAATCTTGTGGAGTCATTGGTAAGAATGGGAGATATTTTTTTAGTCATTTTAGGTCCACAGACCACATGGTCAGGTACTTTGTGGATTGTGGTTGGGTCTAAGTACGCACTTGTCACCCAGTCTGTATTATGGGACACCATAAGTAAATATATGCTCATTTAAGGACAAATGTTTGGAAAATATAGTAGTACCTCATCTTATGAGCTTAATTGGTTCTGTGACGCAGCTCCTAACTCAAAACACTTGTATCTCATATCAATATTTCCCTTTGAAATCAATTCAATTGGCGCTTACCCCACACATTAAAACAGCACAATTTTAAAATGTAAAATGCTTTTTAAAATAAAAAACAAACTTTTAGATAATAAATATTGTGTGAAAAACAATAGAAGACATTGTGCTACAAACCACTATTGCTACAGCAGTTGTATGAAGTAATGCAATAATAATGTACAGCATTTACCTTAAAGAGTGGACTTTACAGTATCTCTTTTCAGCTTCTTCTCTGTATAACACACCATCAGCAGCTTTTCCATATTTTCATTTCAGCTGTATAGATATTATTTTAACCTCCTTGACTGGCGTTAGACTCATTTGACTTCAGTATGGTGCAGACTAGCAGTGATCAATCGAATTGCTTCGTCAAGTCTGATTCACGGTCTGTCATAATTTTGATGACTTCTGTTTTTTCAATTAAATAAGTATCATCCACTTCTTCTTCTCAACACTGTCCATCACACTCTTTCTTTCTTACCATGATTGGATAACAAAGTTGTGTCCATCTAGCTATAAGCTAATGTTAGCGAGTAAGACCAAATGTTCTGATCGGATCATATGGGGTTCACTGTGGCATTTACTACGCCAACTCATGGCAGGAATGCTTGTAACTCAAATGTTTGCTTGCGGCCTAAAGCATAACGATTAGTCGAGAGAGAGCTCTTATCTCAAAACACTATTCAATTAGGGCACTCTTAAATTGAAGTACCACTGCATCTATCCTTGCCCTTTTACAACCACTGCACACAGAAAGTGTTTTTCAGAAAGCATTCTGATGGTCAGATGTCTCAGTTGAGATAGCAAATAATGTGTATCCTGTTCTTCAGATGAGAAGCCTACGAAAGGCTCATCATGGTGGAAAAGGACGCTGAACACGCCCCCTCATCACGTCGGTCGAGGCCAATTACCGCTGAAGCGCTCAGTGAGCTGGGAGCGCTACGTCGAGACGCTAGTTGTAGCTGACAAGATGATGGTGGGCTACCACGGTCGAAGGGACATTGAGCAGTACATCCTGGCACTCATGAATATTGTAAGTTTCACTACACAAACGATGCACTCATGTGGAGGAAAAGTTGGGCTGGGTACCGAATTCGGTACTTTTTATAAATAATGATCGAAGTCCGTCAGTATTACCGGGTACCGATTCAGTGTATAAGGTAAGACATATTATCTGGTGTTTTGTTTCGCAATATTACACAAAAGCAACTTTTCTTACTTTCTGGTACCTGCTGATCTGTATTTGGGATCTGTATAAATCCTGAAAAATTGCACGGGTCCGCCTTTGTACTCCGTGCCGACACCGTAGTCGATAAGATTCTTCTTTTTCTCTATCTTCTTGTTATGGGACATTCATCTCTGCTGTTGCCATTTCTAATATAAAGTAGTGTAACGTTCTAACTTAAATCTGTCAGTAAACTCGCCATGAAAGCGCTAAAATATACCTGCGTAGTGAGTTTACATTATTCACCCAAGGAACTTTAGTTGTTAGAGAGTTCCGGTCGAACGGTTTTTCACGGGACACATTTCCGGCTGAGGAGATGCTGCTCCGTTATTGATTTAAGTAAAGTCTGAATGTCATTAACACAGTTAGCTCTATCTTTTGACACTTCTTCCACTCCCGTCCTTGCACGCTACACCGCTACAACAATGAAACAATGTAAATATAAATAAAGGGTTCCAGCTTTGACGAAAGTCCATATTTTAATAAAGCTTTGTATACCTTGAACACAACATAAGGCGCTATACAGTACTATATATTAAACAAACATTGCAAGGAGGTGATAGATTAACTTTATATCCATAAATAAAGTCCTCATCTGTAGCCGTCCTGCCAACACACACACGCACGCACGCACGCACACTGTCACTAGTCCTGTGGTGCACTCAGTTTAAATTCACAAAACTCTTTGACTCCATTGACTGTAACTTTTTACTTCATTCCCAGCTTGTTAAAATCCCTTTAACTTGTGTGTCAGCTTTTTAAGACTGGTCTTTTCTTGTTTCCCTGGAGGTCAGGTTGCCAAACTGTTCCAGGATTCTAGCCTGGGGAATGCAGTCAACATCGTCGTAACACGGCTCATCCTGCTCATGGAGGACCAGGTATATAACCTCCTCTCTCCTCTCCCCTCTCCAGCTCCTAAAATGTGCATGAACTTACCAGCACTTTTTCCAGGGATGCTTTTAAACGACCTTATTGGCCCTGCTGCGTGTGGTAAGACCGTGCAGCTCGATGCATTATAATATTTTCGAGGCTTTGTAGACCAATGTGCCTCAAAGTGTCATTACTGTGTGGTTTTTGAGGTTTCCACTACCTGTCCCAAAAAGGAAGTGTGATGATTAATACCCTAAAAAATAGCTCCAAAACTTACCACTTGGCTCGGCAGAGTGAGGAAATAAATGTTAGGATCATTAGTGCTTCTTTCCTTGCTCCAAGGATAGTCGGGGTTGAGGATATTGAAAGCAGTCCTGTGACTGCTTTCCAAGTCTGAAAAAGTCGCCTTTCCTCAGGAAAAGTTAAATCCAGAGAGCAGTGGGCCTAAAAATGAAGTACTGTGGGATGAGACAATTCCAAGTTATGTCACCGCATGCATTCTTGTGTTACAAGATCTGTGGCCGGCAGGGTCGTCCTCTCCTTCTACTCTCTGAAATCGCATTAAACCATAACAAGCCTTTTCGCCTAATATGCATCCATGTGTGTGATTGGATGCAGGGAGTGATTTTAAAGCAATAGAATGGAAAGTTCAGCAGTTTCTGCTGCCAGATGTGATGATACCATGATGCTTTACTGTATTGCAAGTCATTGATTGTTTCAACAAGGCAACAGAGATCCACGTTTTCAAACATCCTCTCTAAACCGAGTGAGATGACAACTTTGCCTACAGAGCCAAACATTTAGCACGTGGGACACCACAAAACACAGCCAGCATGCCAATACACAACTTTTTATTAGTTCAATGTGGTATCTTTTAACTTCTCACCAAACATTAAAAGCCAATTAAGGAACCATTCTCCTTTAGGCCTTTTTCCAGCAAGCTATCTGTTTTTTCTTACATTTCAATGGTCAAAAGTTGTGAAGAGCACCAATATAGGACCACTTTTCTGAATTGTACGAAACATTTTATCTCATAAGAATTCCAATTAATTAGTTAGAGACAACCACAAATATTCCCTATAATACACATCCCTAATATTCCCTATAATACACAAAAACACACATGTCTTTTTCTTTTTTCATGAAAAAAAATCATATAATTAAACGCTAGAAAAAGGCATCAAACAATGCAGGTAATGGAGATTTGATCTATTCCATCTATAAAACCCTCTAAAAAACCTCCAACAACATTTTATATACGTGCTCTAAGTATGTATTGTATGTAATGTAGTAACAGGCACACAAGTAACAGCCAACGATTTCAACTCTGGGACAAATTATTATCCAGAACCTTATCTTTTCTGAGCCTGGGGATTAACTACACATTTTAGAAGCTGGGTGATAAGCAGATCCATCTATAGCAGTATATCTATAGCAGTAAGTATCATTTAGCGGTATTGCTGAGTGCTACCATAATACAAACTACAAAAATACTTATTGTACAATCTCCACTCTCACTGGAATGCCGACTGACGGGATGTTTGTATCTTTCAGCACAAGACTTGTGTTCCCAGTTTAGATGATGAATCCATCATAATCCCCACTCCCTGAGTAAAAAGCAAATAAGCATCTTGGCGTGTCTTCCTTGGGAAGTTGGCCAACTTTTCGGCTTATGGCCACAACTTTTTACTATGATTCATCATCAAGCACAAACTTTTACCAACCCAGTGGCGATGCAACAGCTCAGTAGAGTGCCGCAGTACCTACTTATCGCTGTGATTAAGGTGCCGTGTTACTAAAAATAGTTCCTGAGCATTTTAATAACACTACGCTAATACTTGGTTAATATGCAGGTCACAGCATGTAGGATAGGATAAGATAGACTTTTATTTATCCCACAATGGGGAAATTACATTGTTGCAGTATTTTACATACAGTAAGAGAAGTAAGTGTAATGAAACAGAGTATTGTTGGCGGTTTTTGTATGTTTGTTAGAGGGCTTTAAAAGCGGAATAGATGTCTCCCATTAGGTACATTGTTAGCTGTCCAGTACAAGTCGGTTTTTTTTACAATTTAGACTGCACAAAAAAGAAAAAAAAAGTGTTACTGTCTCAAATAGGGATTGTGAATGATAGACAAAATTTAAAAAAAAAAAGCATTACCCCTTTAGGATCGCCTACTCATTCTAATCGCTACCCCAGAGTCCTTCATTTATTTGATTGATTTTAGCCATTTTTTATTTAAGTTTTTGTTTCAGACCTAGGGAAGTCCATATAACAGTAAGAAAAACAACATAACAAAGCACATACATGTAGCAGACTACAAACGTACTAGGATAGAAATGACAAACTTATGAGCATACAGCTTTGGATGTAGCCAGTATATATCCTTGCCATTGTTGTTTTACTTCCATCTTGTAAAGTGTGCTTCAGTGTAAAGAAAGGCAGTCATGATTAAAAATTGTATAAAATATGTAGCTGGATTCAGTATGAAGAAAAGACAAAAAAACAAATCCTTCCCTCTTTTAATAAACATCCCAAGAAAAAGAAAGGACACAAAATAATAAATGTCCTCCATGTTTGTTCTTTATGTAACTGGAACATTCCTCTTCTCTTTTTAATTCATTTGTGGATTACACTGTCATGCAAGGATGATGTCACACTATTTATGTAGCTGACATAGCTTCCAGATCAGGTTTTTCCATCGCAAACTAAACGATTCTACTGGACGACTTAGAAAATGGGGCTACAGCATACTGCCAAGTGGTGTAAAAAATGATGGAAGCCTGTGTTAAGTCAGTCAATGGCACAAAGAGTAGACATGACATGTTTAAAAGACACATGCTGACTTCGATAACACATTTCTGTCAGATCTGCTGTATAACCAAGTATCTAAATTCATTTTCATATCCTCCTAATATTCTTCTCTCTGCTCACTCGTATCTCCATCAGCCCACATTAGAGATCAATCATCACGCAGGGAAGTCCTTAGACAGCTTCTGCAAATGGCAGAAATCCATCCAGCACCGGAGCAGCTATGGCAACGCCATACCTGACAATGGCATTGCTCACCATGACACCGCTGTGCTCATCACCAGGTCAGAAAACACATTCTAACATCTTTCTGATCTGGATCTTTAACATTATGTGCTATTATCTTAAAGTACCAGTAGAAAGGAAAAACAAGTTGACTTTATATGCTTAATTGTGTTTTACTGTGACCAATAATGTCAAAATGGAAATATGCAAAAATTAGAAAGAGATGTGCTGTCTATCATTCACAATAATTATGTAAGAAAAAAAACACATGCTTGGCTTTTTTAAATCGTGAATAAATAGCTAACAATTGAGTCAACAGATCAAGGGTCCTTTATTGCGCCCATAAAACCCTCTAAAACATCCCAAAAGAGCCAACAATACCCCATTTACATGTCAAGACCTGAAAATTAAACAAATATGAGTGATAGTGTTATTATAAGTGCTAACGCAGACGGCCTATTTTAGCGGCGCATTGATAGCGGTGAGCTAGTGCTAGCTAAATTACGCTGCTAATGTTGACACACGGGCAGCACGGTGCCACAGGGGTTAGTGCTGTTGCCTCACAATAAGAAGGTCCTGGTTTCGATGCTTGGGGTCTTTCTGTGTGGAGTTTGTATTTTCTCCCCGTGACCACGTTGGTTCCCTCCGGGTACTCTGGATTCCTACCACCTCCAAAGATGTGCAACTGGGGATAAGTTGATGGGCAACACAAAATTGGCCCTAGTGTGTGAATGTTGTCTGTCTATCAGTGTTGGCCCTTTGATGAGGTGGCGACTTGTCAATGGTGTACCCCGCCTTTTGCCCGAATGCAGCTGGGATAGGCTCCAGCCAGCCCCACGATCCCAAGAGGGACAAGCGGAAGAAAATGGATGAATGGATGGATGGATGGATGTTGACACACTGAGCCGGCGACTGTTTCTGCTTTGTCTCAAACTTGGTTAAAGTAAATTCTTAGATTATAACTCACGCATCTCTCACCTGGTTGTAGTAGACAAAGGGGCGGCGTGGCGAAGTTGGTAGAGTGGCCGTGCCAGCAATCGGAGGGTTGCTGATTACTGGGGTTCAATCCCCACCTTCTACCATCCTAGTCACGTCCGTTGTGTCCTTGGGCAAGACAATTCACCCTTGCTCCTGATGGCTGCTGGTTAGCGCCTTGCATGGCAGCTCCCACCATCAGTGTGTGAATGTGTGTGTGAATGGGTGAATGTGGAAATACTGTCAAAGCGCTTTGAGTACCTTGAAGGTAGAAAAGCGCTATACAAGTATAACCCATTTATCATTTATTATTTATAAATGTGGCCACGGACCGGGAGGCTGTTCGACTTTCACATCCCCCAAACTTTTTTTAACCCTTCTTGTTAATCCTAAACAGAATTTTGTGAAGTGAAGTGAATTATATTTATATAGCGCTTTTCTCTAGTGACTCAAAGCGCTTTACATAGTGAAACCCAATATCTAAGTTACATTTAAACCAGTGTGGGTGGCACTGGGAGCAGGTGGGTAAAGTGTCTTGCCCAAGGACACAACTGCAGTAACTAGGATGGCGGAAGCGGGAATCGAACCCGGAACCCTGAAGTTGCTGCTACCAACCGAGCTATGCCGCCCCAATGTTGTGATCATCCTGTCGGTCGGCATCTCAGCGAGGGTGGAAATTGTACAGTAAGTGTTTGTTTTATTATGGTTAGTTTGTATGTTTAGCATCTAGCAATGCTGCTGGTGCTATAGTGTTACAATAAAGCTGCATTTGTTTAGCACTAAGCTTCTAAAACTTATTGCTCTTTGTGTTTGGGCTCAAAAATATAAGATTCTGTATTATCAATTTTTGCAGATTAGAAAGGGATCTCTGGTTCCTAACTCTGTCACGGATCACATGACTGACTTCCTCATTACCTCTCAAAATGGCTCGGGAATCTCCATGAGATTTATACTATTTTGATCCTATCTATTTATTCGCTAACCTTGTAAGTCTTTTGGTGTCATAAATCAGATATATATAATGATTGCTTCAATATAGAGGCAACTTGATTTTCCATTCTACTGGTAGTTTAAATACTGGAAGTTGTTTTGCCCTACTGGAAACACACGTGTGTATGTGTGCGTGCGCGTGTGTACGTGCGTGTGTGATTGTCTGTGTGTGTGTGTGTGTGTGTGTGCGTGTGTATGTAGCTTTAATGCTAATGAGCTGTGTTGGTCCAAAAGGTGTGTGCTGATGTGCATTTTAACCACTTCTTACATATACACTGTGCACACAAACATACACTAGAATAGTTATTTTAGCTACAGTGCTAACATTACAAAATAATCAAACTTACAGCTGACTGGCGAGAAGTTGGCAGGTCTATTAAGTTTTAAGATGTGTAGCGAAGCCTGATTGTCTATATGTATGTTTTCTATAGAATATAAAACTGTCCTCAGTAAAGTTGTGGGTGTATATACAGGGACAGCCTCATTTGGGTAGAGGTGGATCAGAAATATGATGTCCATGAAAAATGTTTTTCCGTACATGACATCATGAAAACACGGAACTTCAAAAGTGACCATTTGAGCGCTCCTTCTTTAAATAGCGGTCCAAACTAAATTATTATAAATGAGCTCCAGAGACTAGATGTCATGATTCCACACGACAGATTGGACTATGTTCATTATTTGCCTGTGTTTAGAATCACTTCCTGTCCTAGTGCTCTTGCTTTGTCAGTATTTCCTCTTTGGTCTCTGTGTTTTGAAGCACCTTTACTTTCTGTTTCTTGACCTGCCAGCACATCTGTTTCATTGTTAATTACTTCTATTTAGTTTCACTTGGTTCCCTCTGTCAGTGCTGGATCATTGTCTGTTTAGTGTGTTTGTGTTCTGTTTAACTTGGTTCCTGCATAGCTTTCCCTATGCTTCCGGTGCACTTCCCAGCTGCACCACATATACTTTTACCTGCATGCCATCTGCTGTCTTCTGCATTTTTGGGGTGATGCTGCAAGCAACGCTTACCAGAACGTGACACTAGAGCTGTCTTCGGCGAAGGAATTTCATAGTTTATACTGATTCGTTAGATTTTGCCTGTAGGCTACCATCAGTCGAATTGATGGTGTTTTTTTTTTTTAAGAGAGAAGTAAACCGATTGTGATGAAAGTAGTTTATACTGGCTGGTCACTAAGTGTCAGTATAACGTCAAATTATGTAGAGTCGTGTATAGAGAGAGTACGGACAACGAAACGAGAGGTGCCACGTTTGGCACCTAGGATGTGTGCGGCTGTGCCCGGAAGCATGCAATTCAGTTCTGACGTTATTTTTCTTGACGAAATAAAACAAAATAATAAGTAGTAAATAACAGAAGCATATAGTTCTAAATATACTCCAGCTCATAACATTTCAATAAAACATGAATTTATTTAATCAAAATGGTATATATAATAATAATTTGGGGACAATTTTGCGGCTGTTTTTGACGCACTCCACCGCTATATTCATGCAGTGTTTAGTGACCAGTGACTCTCTAACACACTTCCGCGGGCAAAATGTACGTCAGAATATACACAACGACCAAAAATAAACATATAACCCTCATTTTGCCAAAATTCTCATTAACTTTGGACCAAAAATTACGGAGAAATAATGACTTTTGTATGAAGTATGTCAATGTATTGTTTGTAATCACTGTGCTATATACTGTCTGTTTTCCCTTTTTAAAATATTTTTCATAGGTTTTTCTGTGGCGAGTCATCACCATACTAAGTTGAATACTGAACTAATGCTGCTTTTTACTGCAATATTTATTAGTTCAGTTTGGATTATTGGTGACATATGCAGAAAATTTGCAATTTCGAAGCAAAGTTTTGTCAGGCAAATTGTATTAATTCACTGTTACTGAGAGTGCGATATACCATGTTTCCCATGTGTATGTACTGTATGCTTGCTTACCTTACACAAGAAACTGTTGTTATTGGCTCTCCAGCCTTCCTGGCGAACCTTCACTTCCCATATTTTTCTCTTTTCCGGGTTGCAGGACATTAATGCAATTGCTTCCCGCATTTTTTCCGAGTGGTACATCCCCATGCCACACAATAGGGTATGCTTACACGGCAAACACTCTTCAATTAAAATAACTGTATAATGAGGAAGTGCAGTGTCGCTTAGCTGTGGCTTCAAACTGGTATGTACATGGCGCCCTGTTGTCATGTGAGTGCCTTTTGACCAATCGTTGAGCTGATCGCTTGAAACTGGGTTGTCCATATTCTCTCTATACACGACTCTGACATAATGTGAATCTAGTCGCTATTCGGTGATTATTTTAAATACCTATAAAACAAATAGTCTTTTATTAAGTGAACGTAAAAAAGTTCTCATCTGCTACTTTTTCTGCTTAAAAAAATGGTTAAGCCTTTCTGATAAACTTATAAACATGGTAGAGATTGGATTATTTCGTGAGATCCTCTGCTCTGACGCTGCGCCAACAAGACATCAAACTCGACTAAAGAGAGGAAGTAAAAGTCGTAAAAAAGTTTCTGTATGTAAACCTGCTGAAGGATTATTACCTTTACCAGTAAAGAGCTACATATCTAGGGTGAGGTGGCGAGTCAGGGTACACACTGTGTCCAATTCCCGATACCTATGGCAGGATTCGGCCGGCTAGAGGCGTGCGGCGGCACAAAAAGCTTTGTATCTGACTGCAGCGTGTCCCTATGAATCCATTCCCCCATTTAGAAACATCATCCCCACACTATTAGTAAAATATTCTTGTGTGCTGACAAATAGTTATTGAGAGAGCGATGTGGAAGGCCAAAACACACCGTTTTAGACATGTGACCACATGATCACACCAGAAGGCAGCGATTGCTTTAGAAAAGAATGATCTCTTACCCTCTAAAACTATTTGTTTGCACACAATAGATTTGTACTAATGATGAATGCAATCGATCCAACCTCCCAACACACCTGCTGTACGCGGGGGCCCTCAACAGCTACTGTGCTGTAGGAGCACACGGTAGAAGGAGTGCTGTTTCACGTATGAAGATTCGACTGTGAGGTTGATAGTCAAATCAGACGCCTCCAAATGGAACTGTCGACAATTTGAAGACAGCTATAGTAGGGACACATATTACAATTATATGTACGACATAATTAAAACTTCTTTTTTTGCATAATGGGCAAACGTGTCTCAAAACAAGCGTTTCCTCACTCTCTCTTCTCTGAGGTTTTTATAAAGCCAGGTTAAAGAGAGCCAGGCTCTGTCTTGTCCTTTTTCGAGTGACAACAGCTGGGCCTGCTCTGCTTGGCTTAACATCTCTGGCAATAACTAACCATGGAGATGGAGAAAATAAAAAACACATGTATTTCTTTCATTTTTGATGCCTGTATTCTTTTTATTTGCTGAAATATAGCAATAGTGAAACATCATTATTAAGACAGAAGACAGTAAAATAAACTGAAGACTAACCAGCGATCCTCGCTATTCGCAGGGGCCGCATGCAGCCTGCCAAAGCTTTCAATTTGGTTTGCCAAACAGTGACACTGCAGTAGAAGAAGACGACTCATGTAAAGAAGAGACATACATTTTAACTGCCATGAATATGTTTGATGCTGTAACGGAGGCAAAACAATTAGTGCCGTTAAAGGAACTTATAGTTAACGTGTTATTGCATTAACTTTGACAGCCCTAATAAAAATGGCTAAATAAACTAAAATATCAATATTAAGTGGTATTGTCAACTAGAGTAGACCAAACTATTCATTCATTTATTTTTTTTCCATTTATTTATTTATTTCAGGCAATGACATAAAAAAGTACAAAGTTGACAACACATAATAATATAAATTAATATAGTGCAAAAGGTAATGTATAGTATGTAATGCATGATTGTCCCGTTTTGCCTGAAAGGGAGTGGGAAGAAGATAATTTATTTAATCCCACCCCCATTTCTCCATTCAGTGATTATTCACATGAGTTTCACTGTTACTTTGTTCAAGGATTATAATACAGATGTTGTATCATAGTGGCATTACCACAGGTAACAATAATTATTATACTGTAACAATAATTTGTATCATCAATGTAGGAATAATGAATATACCAACAATGGTAATAGACAAAATACCAACAATGGTAATAGACAACATAGTAATAATGGTAATAGACAACATAGCAATAATGGTAAGGAGCCATTGAGCACATGTTAACACTTTGAGACAGAGTACAACAGCAGGTCAAATTAAAGACCCTCATCTCTATATTTGAACCAGACCCCATGTTTGTACAATAGTTTAAATCGATTAATATTTTGGCATTGCTTGTGTTGTAATTCCAGTTTGTTCCATAGTTTTACTCCGCATACAGACACGCAAAAACGTTTACGAGTGGTTTGAGCTCTCGGCAATGAGAAATATCCAAAGCCTCTCAAGTTATGAGCCTGCACTCGTCTTATAAAAAAACGTTGTAGATTAGGCGGCAATAATTTGTTAAATGCTTTGTATAAGATTATTAATGTATTATATTTAACAAGATCATCAAATTTGAGCAACTTTGATTGCATAAACAGATTATGAGTATGTTCTAAATAAGCAACGTTGTGAATGATCCGCACTGCTCTTTTCTGTAATATGATCAGAGGATGAATTGTGTTGTGGTAAGTATTCCCCCATACTTCAACACAGTATGTAAGGTATGGCAGTACCAAGGTGCAGTATAGAGTACGGAGTGCATTTTCATTGAGGTATAGTTTTGCTTTGTTTATAATTGAGAGGCTTTTGGAGATTTTGGTTTTAATGTGTCTGACATGAGGTTTCCATGATAGTTTACTATCAATTATTACTCCCAAAAATGTATTCTCATTTACGATTTCAATTTGGGTACCATCAATACTTATTTTCTGTTCAGACGTTATGTTGCGATTTCCAAACATCACTATCTTAGTTTTATTTATATTCAAAGATTATTCATTTGTGTCCATCCATTTTTTTACTATGTTTAGTTCTGTGTTTACTGTATTTATGAGCTCATTATAGTCATCACTACTGTAGAATATATTTGTGTCGTCTGCAAATAGTATACATTTCAGTACTTTGGATGTATTAAACATATCATTAATATATACATGAAACAGTTTTGGCTCCAACACGGACCCTCGGGGGACACCACAAGCAATGCCAAGAGTATCATAAGAAATGACCCATTTTTACAAACTGTACCCTCCCTGTTAAATAACGTTTTAACCGGTCACCAGCCAGCCCCCTGACTCCATATCGTTCCATTTTATCTAGTAGAATTGAATGATTAATGGTATCAAATGCTTTCTTTAGATCAATAAAAATACCAACTGCATATCTTTTATGCTCCAGTGCATTAGTAATTTCTTTAATAGCTTCAGTTATCGCCATTGAGGTTGTTCGTTTGGACCCGAGATGAGCAGTCGCATTTAATTTCGCTCCCACTCGGGAATCCAGACAAATGCTCGGATGATACCACACTTCCTCCTTTTTCTACTGTGGATCACGGATTTATATTTGAAACCACCACGGATACAATACCCTCTGAAGAATGAGAGTCGTGAACGCGAAAAGGATGATCACAGTGATTTCTACCTCCATGGTAAATCATCGACGAAACATCCGAGTTACGGACGTAATGTGATCCACTTATGTCTCACAGCGGATCGGAACAGAAGAAATAAGCCCCTGACTGGAAGGATAGACCGAAGATCATCAATTTTACTATTACTTCTACTCTCAGGAGACACTGAATTAAACCCCAGACCAGTAACCACCCGGTTAATGTTGTCTCGCCAGGCGAAGCCTAGCAATGTTATTGCTAACGACGCCGAGGAAGCTAGCTTAACTGCGGGACCTCGTCGGAGTTATGCTAAAAACATTAGCTCTCCACCTACGCCAGCTCTCATATGCTCATTATTACCCGAGCTCACCTGCGTTCCAGCGGTCGGCGGCACGACGGAGGACTTCACCCCGATCATCGGTGCGGTCAGCGGCCCGGAGACGGAGGAAGACAGCTCAGACACCGGTGAGGACACCGGTGAGGGCGGCGGACGGCGTAATGGCTTTCGACGACACCCCGGCCGCCATTAAAGTCGGCAGTGCGAAAGTCCTCCGAACCTCTCCCGAAACCCTGAGGGTCATCACCACATCACCTGGACCCCCCGCGGCCTACACAGGATTCAGGGGTTTCTTTGTACATCCCTGGTCTTTGTTCTCAACCTCACCAAAACCCGTGAAAACCTCGTCCAACCCCACCACCCCTACCTGCCCCCCCCCCCCCCTTCCACTCCGCCCCTCCCCCATCCCCTGGCCGATGAACAATGGACCTCTCTCCCCCTCCCCCAAATCTCTCCACACAAACAGTGAATTGGACTGCAATTCAACTTCAATAACAACCATCATTCCTCCATCTTCTGGACAGTACCTCTCCCCAGCGGACTCTGATGCTCTTATTGGTTCCGGTGGGTTACACATCATCCACCTTAATGTGAACAGCCTCTCTGGAACTAAACTCGACCAAATCAGAGAAATGTTCCACATCAATAAGGTAAAAATCTTGTGTTTGAAACTAAATTAGATCAAAGTGTTTCTGACTCAGAGATAGAGATAGAAAACTTCTCGGTTATCAGAAAGGACAGGAATAAACATGGTGGTGGTATTTGTATGTATATTCACCAGGATATAAAATACATAACTCGCACTGATCTTAACCACAATAACCTTGAATCTGTGTGGGCAGAAATCAAATTCACAAACGCTATGCCGGTACTGATAGGGACTGTATACAGACCCCCTAATCAGAGTGATTTCTATGGTGCTCTCGAGGAGTGCTTAGCTGGGGTAGACAACGTGGAGAAAACTGGATATCTGAACACAGATATTCAACACAGAGATGCGCCTGTCTTCAAATCTTACAGCAAGCTTTGTAATCTGCACAGCCTCTCCCAGCTAATAACACTACCCACAAGGGTGTGTGAGTCCACCCAATCAACTATAGATCTCATTCTCACATCAGACCGGCATAACATTAAAAATAGTGGGGTCATGATCTGTGGTCTTAACGGCCACTATCTAACCTTCTGCACCCGCAAAATAACTAAACCCAAAGCCAATGGCCACATAACAGCTCAATCCAGTTTCCTTAAAACATACTCCAGTGATAATTTCAACCTTAAATTGGGTGAGTGGGACTGGTCTCCTGTGCTCACGAGCAACCTGGTCGAAGATGCTTGGGATCGCTTCAAAACAGCGTTCCTAGCGATACTAAATAATTTGGCTCCCGTGAGAACAGTCAGAATCAAAGCCCGCTCTGAAGCATGGATGAATCCAGACCTATTAGCTGCCATAAAAGACAGAGACAGAAAATACTTCAAATACCAAAAGTGTAAAACCGAAGTAGATAAACAACCCAATAATAATAACATCAAATCACTCCTTTCAACACTCAAAAAGCAATGCAATAAATTAAGAAATAAGGCAAACACCCTGACTAAATCCTTTAAAAAAAATTACATTAACGATAAAATAGAGGAAAACACAAATAAGCCACGTGAGCGCTGGAAAATTCTCAACAACCAGCTTCCTGGATGCAGCCAGAAACTTAAAACCAGACTCATCAACATCAAGGAGGGTGACTCCCTCATTACAGATAAAATGGAGGTAGCAAGCAGACTCAACACCTTTTTCACCAGCATAGCCACAACTCTAGTTAACAAGCTGTCTCACCACTCTGGTCGTTTTGGTGTAGAACACATTAAAGCCTTCTACAGAAAGCTAGGAGTAATCAACAACAATTTCAAATTAGAAATGGTCTCAGCTGACGAGGTGCTTAATAAATTGAGCGCGCTCCACCTAAACAAGGCCACCGGCCTTGACAATATTCCCTCCAGATTCCTCAGAGACTCTGCCACCACCATTGCTCCTATCATCACACACATAATTAACCTCTCAATTAAACAAGGCCAAGTACCCAAGGATTTCAAGATAGCAAGAGTAACCCCCCTTTTTAAAAAAGGTAGCAAATTAGAACCTGGTAACTACCGACCTGTTTCTATTCTCAGTTCCATTTCGAAAGTAATGGAAAAAATAGTTTATGAACAGGTCGATAGTTACCTTGCCACTAATAAACTCATGTACAAATTCCAATCCGGCTTCAGAACTAACCACTCCACTGACACATGCCTTCTCTATCTGACCGACCACATCAAACATGAGGTGGACGCGGGCAAATACTGCGGCATGGTCATGCTGGACCTTCAGAAGGCCTTTGACACCGTAAACCACGCTATACTGTTGGATAAGCTCAGAGCAATCAGATTTGATAAAACCTCATCGAGCTGGATGCAATCTTACTTGGAGGGGAGGAAACAGGTGGTAGAGGGGAACGGCACCGTGTCCCCCCCCCCCCCCCTCAGTAAGCTGTGGAGTCCCCCAAGGCAGTATATTAGGGCCTTTACTGTTCCTAATATACGTAAATGACATGTCATCAGCATGCGACTGTGAATCGTTCCTGTTTGCGGATGACTCGGCCCTGCTGGTATCCGGCAAGGACAAGTCACAGGTGGAACAAAATCCTCAGTGCTGAACTCCTTAGTATTTGCACCTGGCTCGCTGACAATAAACTATCCATACACTTAGGTAAAACGGAATCCATCCTATTTGGGTCCCAAATCAATCTCAAGAAAGTCAGTGACTTCACTATAAAAGTGGGTGACATTGTTATCACCAGGAAAGATGAGGTCACCTACCTAGGTTCCATTCTAGAGGCTAATCTTTCCTGTGATAAAATGGCAACCAAGGTAATCAGAAAGGTCAACCAACGAATGAGATTTCTCTACAGAATCTCCTCTCTGGTCAACAAAAGCACTTTGAAGATTCTAGCGGGAACTCTCGTTCAACCCTTTTTCGATTACGCTTGCACCTCCTGGTACCCTAGCACCTCCAAAACCCTCAAATCTAGACTCCAAACATCCCAGAACCATCTAATCAGGTTACTTTTAGACCTCCACCCCAGATCACACCTCACTCCAACCCACTTCTCCAAAGTGGGCTGGCTCAGGGTGGAGGACAGAGTAAAACAACTTGCACTGAGCCTAGTCTATAAAATCCGCTACACCTCCCTAATACCGAAGTACATGTCAAACTACTTCCTTTACGTAAATGACCACCATAAGCACAACACCAGGGGGAGTTCCACAAACCACGTTAAACCCAGATTCCGATCTAACAAAGGTCTAAACTCATTCTCCTTCTATGCCACATCAATATGGAATGCACTCCCAACAGGTGTAAAAGAAAGTGCATCTTTATCCTCCTTCAAAACCGCACTAAAACAACACCTCCAGGCAACTTCAACTTCAACCCTTGACTAACACCCTCCCCCTTCCATGTCCTACCTCCCCGGATTGTAAATAACCAAATGAAAATAATCAAATGTATATACTTATTCTTATGCTATCTGAACTCACTATGTTCACTGCTCGCTGTACATATCCTACCAAGTCAGACCTACACTGTTTCAATGCTCATTTCTCTGATGATGCAATTGTTGATGACTGAAGTGCTGATATCAACCAAACCCTCCTCATCCCACCCCCCGGATTGTAAATATAGTAAATAATTCAATGTATATACTCTGATGATTAACTTGTGTGATGACTGTATTATGATGATAGTTTATATTTGTACCATGAATTGATTACGTGGACCCCGACTTAAACAAGTTGAAAAACTTATTCGGATGTTACCATTTAGTGGTCAATTGTACGGAATATGTACTGAGCTGTGCAATCTACTAATAAAAGTTTCAATCAATCAATCAAAAACCTAAAGCCATACTGACCGTCATTGATCATATATTGCTCCTCAAGAAAAGATTGAAGTCGAGAGTTAAATAGTTTCTCTAAGATTTTTGAGAACTGAGGCAAAAGAGAGATTGGTCTCTAATTGGTGAAAGCGTGTTTGCTGTCACTTTTGAAGAGCGGAGTTACCATAGCGATTTTCATTTGACTTGGAAAGCAGCCAGTCTGGAATGATAGGTTACATATATAAGTTAAGGGTTTTACAATATTCAGTATAACTTTTTGAACCAGTATCATGTTGCAATCATGGCAGTCAGTGGAGCACTTACTTTTACACTTCCGCACAATGTTTGTCACTTCCTGCTCATTTGTAGCTGAGAGGAAGAATGACGAAGAATTCTGTTCAATAGTTGATCTTGTAACTCCATTGTCTGGGATATCAACAGCCAACTTAGGACCAACATTTCCAAAAAAACAATTGAACTTATTCACTACATTACTCATATTATAATCTTCACCGTTTTCATCAATAAAGTAATCAGGATATGTCAACTTTAAATATCCTTGTTTGATTAGACCAGGGGTCGGGAACCTTTTTGGCCGAAAGAGCCATGAAAGCCAAATATTTTAAAATGTATTTCCGTGAGAGCCATATAATATTTTTTTTTAACACTGAATACAACTAAATGCGTGCATTTTTAAGTAAGACCAACATTTTTAGAGTATAATAAGTCCCTCATTCTTTTTAATAACATTGTTATTTTGAAGCTAACCAATAATAAATAAAATACTTCTTACCATTAATGCGACTTCTTGAACAGGTGCGGTAGAAAACGAATGGATGGATTAAAATGCATGAGAATGTTTTATATTTTGAACGTTATTTTTAACACTGTGATTACCAGCGGAATTATTCAGTACTTATCCTGTTAAGTAATGTCAGCTAAGATTTATCTGAGAGCCAGATGCAGTCATCAAAAGAGACACTATCAAAAGAGAACCTATGGCTCTAGAGCAGGGGTGTCAAACTCAAATACAGAGTGGGCCAAAATTTAAAAGTGAACAAAGCCACGGGCCAAGGTTGAACAAATTAACCTTTTTGATAGGGACCCAAATAAGTTTTGCATTAAATATTGAACAAGCAAGGCTTATATAACTTTATAGTGACATGCAAAATTGAGTTTCAAATAATAATAATAATAATAATAATAATTAAAAAATATCAATGGCATAACAAATACAATTTAAATAAAAATGTAATGCCTCTTTTCTATTTGCAGCCTTCTGAGGTAAATATCAACATTAACTTTTTCCACAGGCTAATAAATTTGAAAATAAAATAATGAATAAAACAACCATTCAGGACTTTAAACTGCTCAGTTTGCAACACACTGATCTAATCTGATGTGCCCAAGCCAGATAGATAGATAGTACTTTATTGATTCCTTCAGGTACCTGCCATCTTTTCTTGGATTCTAGTTCATTAATGTCGGGGCTCAGGCTTTGAGCTGAGGCATCCCTCATTATCGAACAAAGGTGTTCATCAGTCATTATATCTCATATTCCACAGTCTTGGGGGCGTGCCTTACAGGCACTGCTTTTAACCTCAATCAATCAATCAATGTTTATTTATATAGCCCTAAATCACAAGTGTTAACGTCCTCTACGAGCTGACGTCACGTCCGCTTTTCATCCCTTCTAACAACGTGCCCACCCAGTCACAAGATATGTGCGGCTCCTGTACGCACACACACACACGTAAATGCAAAGCATATTTCATCAACAGCGATACAGTTTACACTGAGAGTGGCCGTATAAGCAACTTTAACATTGTTAGAATTATACGCCACACTGTGAATCCACACCAAACAAGAATGACAAACACATTTTGGGAGAAGATCCGCACAGTAACACAACATAAACACAACAGAACAAATACCCAGAATCCTTTGCAGCACTAACTCTTCCGGGACGCTACAATGTACACCCCCGCTACCTCCAAACCCCCCCCCCCCCCACCCCCCACCACCACCCCACACCTACCTTATAGCGTCCCGGAAGAGTTAGTGCTGCAAAGGGTTCTGGGTATTTGTTCTGTTGTGTTTATGTTGTGTTACTGTGCGGATGTTCTCCCGAAATGTGTTTGTCATTCTTGTTTGGTGTGGATTCACAGTGTGGCGTATATTTCTAACAATGTTAAAGGTTTTTATACTGGCACCCTCAGTGTAACCTGTATTGCTGAAGATCAAGTATGCGTTGCATTCACTTCTGTGTGCGTGCCAAAGTCACACATTTTATGTAACTGAGCCAGCACTCATTGTACTGGACAAAAAGGGGACGTTACAATTCTCGGGAGGGGCACTGAAATTTGGGAGTCTCCCTGGAAGTTTCGCAAATATGAGAATTAGCGGTGTACCGCGGCACCGCCGCTGTATAATCGGCGGGCCAGCTCTAGTGTTAATTTGATATCACCTCACGGGCCAAGTGAAATTACATGGCGGGCCAAATTTGGCCCGCGGGCCAGAGTTTGACACCCATGCTCTGGAGCCATAGGTTCCCTACCCCTGGATTAGACTATTCAAAACATCCCAAGTTCCTTTTATATTGTTTTTGTTTTTATATAGTTTTTTTTGATAATATAACCATTTGCTTGTTCCTATAATATCAGTTAATGTATTTTTGTACTTCTTGTATCGTTGTTCGACTTCTTTTGTTTTTATTTTGATGAAAAGTTTGTAGAGATTGTTTTTCGTTTTACAGGCATTAATTATCCCTTTTGTGATCCAAGGGCTATTTTTATTGTTTCCTTTTATAAAATATTCTTTCACAGGGCAATGTTTATTATGCAGGAAAGTAAAGCTGTCTAAAAAATTACAATAAGCACTGTCCACATTTGGTTCTCTGTATACTGAAGTCCAATCCTGAACTGCTAAACTATTGTTTAGGGCACAGATTGTTTCCTCAGTTGTTATTCGTTTAGAGATTTTTGCCATAGTGTCTTTGGTTTTCTTGAGATGACAGTCATATAAAGTAAAAACAGGTATATGGTCAGTGATATCTCATATAAATAGGCCACTGGTGATTTGATTTCCCGTAATGTTAGTAAAAATGTTGTCGATGATTGTGGCACTATGTGTTATAATTCTGCTTGGTTTGGTTATGGTTGGATATAGAGACACGCTGTACATTGTGTCAATGAAGTCATCAACATGTTTTTGCTTGGTTGAGTTTAACAAATCAATGTTAAAATCACCACAGATAAATATGGTTTTATGGTTCACAGAGGAAAATAGTTTACCCATCCACTGATTGAAAGTTTCTATGCTTGAACCAGGTGCCCGGTATACACAACTCATGAAGATATTTGTCTTTTTGTCATTTAGGATTTCCACTGTTAAACATTCAAATAATCCATCGACTGCTATGGTCATGTTTGTTAAAACTTTAAATGTAACAGATTTATGAATATGCGACCCCTCCTCCTATTTTATTTATTCTGTTTTATGTATCTTAATTCATAGTCATTCAGACTAAAATCAATACTTTTATCATTGTTGAACCAGGTTTCAGTAATAGCAATAATGGTAAATGGATGACTAAATTCTTTCAAGTAATCCTTGATAGCCTCAAAGTTAGTGTACATGCTTCGACTATTGAAATGTATTATTGACAGACTATCTTCTGATTTTACACTGCTTTCATATTGTTCACAGGTAAAATAATTAGTTTTTTACGATCGCAGAGAAAAAATTATTATCAGGGTCTATCTCCATATCAGTCTCTGTTGTGGCGTGCTCTTGATACTCACACATTTCCAGTTCTTTTTGTTGATGTTGTAGGATCTTCTGTAACATGTCCATATCAGTACTTGGTGTGGTCTAGGGCTGCAACTAACGATTAATTTGATAATCGATTAATCTGTCGATTATTACTTCGATTAATAATCGGATAAAGGAGACAAACTACATTTCTATCCTTTCCAGTATTTTATTGAAAAAAAACAGCATACTGGCACCATACTTATTTTGATTATTGTTTCTCAGCTGTTTGTACATGTTGCAGTTTATAAATAAAGGTTCATTTAAAAAAAAAAATTAAAAAATTAAAAAAAAAAAAAAAAAAAAAAAAAAAAAGCCTCTGCGCATGCGCATAGCATAGATCCAACGAATCGATGACTAAATTAATCGGCAAATATTTTTATATTCGATTTTAATCGATTTAATCGATTAGTTGTTGCAGCCCTAGTGTGGTCTGTGTTCTTGGTGTGGGTAGCATTGAGATGATGTAGAAGTCACAAAGCTACAATGATACCAAGTACTACTTCAATTTCAATACTTATCAAGATCTTCTATTTTCCTCACCACCAAGACTTTTGCTTCCTCCGGTGTCCCATTTAGTTTGATGAAGATCTTACAGTTCGTTACCCAGGTTTGTTGAATCTTGCTTTGCCTTTTAAGTTGTCGTGCGATCCTTGCGATGTCAGCATTTTTCTTTGTCAAGTGTTCTTTCATGAAAACATCTGTACCTTTCAGTTTGCATCCTTGCTTCAATAGTGCCATTTTCTTTTTCCTGTTTGTAAATCTCATGATGACAGCTGGTGGTCTCTGGTTCCTCATGGGCAGTGGGTGACAAGCCTCGATGTGCTCCAGGTCCATCTCTATCCCCCTGCTCTGGAGATAGGAAGCCACCTGCTGCTCCACCGACTGTGTCTCCTGTTCGCTGGGCTCCCTGCTGTCCGCGGCCACCGCACGCGCGTAGGAACGCGGCTTGATCTTGATGCCGGTGATGACCACATCATTCATGCGGGAGTAATGCTCCAGCTCGTCCACTCGCCGCTCCAGGTCCACAATGCGCCGGTCTTTTTCTACGTTTTGGAGGCGTAGTTGTTTCACCTCCTCCAGTAGCCCCAGAAGCTGCTCCTGCTGCGTTCTAACCGCAGTCACATCGCTGCACAGGGAGTGGAGTGTGAGCTTCATCTCCTCAAACTCCTCCGATGTCGGGCTTTTCTTTGGTGGAGGCATTCTGGATATGCCGAAACATCCAGCAACAGAAGAAAATCACACCTCTGTACCTCAGGCTGCTAATGCTAGCCGGCTTCGGTGTGCTAGCCCGCAGCACCGATCGACACAAACTGCAAAGTGTCACGGCACAGTGACACAGTGAAGCCAAAAAAGTACAAACAAGTACAGAAAAGATGTGCTGGTTTTGCACAAAGTGATCGTTAAACTCGACAGCCTTACGACGAAAACTGTCAGTCAGACGAGCGCAAACTCCAATTCAGAACGCGCTGTTCAGTATTGTAGCCACTGATTTGTTCAGCCTCAGGCAGCATTATTTTATTAGATTAAAAGAGTGTAAAGGTGACTAAAAGGGTGTTATTTCATGTCTAAAGGTTTCTCCTAATGTTGAAAAACACATTAAGGTTGTTTTTTAATGCTCTAGCTATGAAAATATGGTATTCATTTATAATTAAAGATTTGTACTTGGCGTAAATTATAAATTAATGCTCATTTATATAATGTATTGTACAGGTGCAACATGTATTGCTAGCTTAGCTGATTTTTATCAAACAATCACTTTTCTTTTAAATTGCACAGAGAGAATGGAAAGTAGATGTGGGGATTTACTGTGAGGAGTTTAAAATGTACAGCAAAAATGCATTAATATGCACATTACTGCTTTTACTCGTCCCTCCTTTATTACTTCTTTTACTGCTGCTTCTGTCAATGATACTGCTAGAGCAACACTGCAAGACAATGGCATGTTAAACAGATAGAAACATGATGCTATTGCATTAGGAATGTGCTGCAGCAAACAACACAACCACCACTGGCACAAATAGTTCCCTATCCTTTCGAATAGCGTGTACAAAATCTCATGTTGCAGCGTATTAGAAGTCAAATGTGTTTTTTTTTGGGGGGGGGGGGGTTTGCAATGTGTTATCCATCAAGTGGCGACTGTTCTTGATTTCCTGTTATTGTTCTTTTATATGATCGCCCTATCTATCACTGCTGTTCACTCTGTGGCCATGGTGTGTCTGCAGGTATGACATCTGCATCCAGAAAAACAAGCCTTGTGAAACCTTAGGTAAAAAAAAGATATGTCTTAATTTAAAACATGTACTCATATTTTAAAATTATGCCTGAAATGAAAACATATTTTATCATCTTAACTCCCTTAGTTGCATAACTTCGACAATTGTTGGACGGATCTGTCGTTTTGTAGCTCTCCAAGGAGTGCTTATTTAAATGTGTGTGTTTGTTGCGCAGGTCTGGCTCCTGTTGGAGGAATGTGTGAACCAGAGAGAAGCTGCAGCATCAATGAGGACATTGGCCTGGGAACAGCGTTCACTATTGCCCATGAGATTGGACATACGTTAGTAAAATGCACACAATATTGAGAACAAGACTAAATCGATAATATTGTCTAGACTCACAGACAAAAACATAACATGCACATACTAGATGCAATACAAGAGCTGTATCAAATTCTGCCCCACAAAGATATTAATGTTTTAATTGGCACTGACAATGGTGTGAAACTGCACTGCCTCATACTGAGAGACGTTTTTCATATTCTGCTCTTCTCGTGTCGCCATTTAAGGTATCACATTTTATTACAATATATTAAAACCTTTGTAATTGTGATGGCATAATTTTTAGTACTGCTCTTCTATGGGATTGTTCAGGTCTTAAACAAAGGACAATGGAACCTTGATTTACAAGCTTAATTGGTTCTTTAATAGGGTTTGTAAATAGCCACGTCCGGCTCACTAAATATGCATGGTGGTCAAGCGAGCTCTGTTCTGTCTGTGGTTCGTAAAACAAAAAGTTCGTACAATGAGGGGTGTGTAAATAAAGCTGCCACAGTATCCCTAACATGCCTGAAAACACAGCAGTGAATCCAAACATGAATGACAGCTTTTAAAACATATCTTCCTGTTTCATCTCTTTTGACTGTTTAGTATGTTTAAAAATATAACAATTGCTCCAACTGTTACTTAGCAAGCCACAAACGAGAAAGTGTAAAGGCCACTGAGTTTAAAAAAGGGGGTAAATATCTTTATAATTGTTACTTAAGGTTTGGAATGAACCATGACGGTATTGGTAACACGTGTGGACCCCGTACCCAGGAGACGGCCAAGCTGATGGCCGACCACATCACAATGAAGACGAACCCGTTCATCTGGTCGGCCTGTAGCAGGGATTACATCAGCAGTTTTTTGGAGTGAGTCAGCCTCTCAGATATTAATAACATCAGAAAAATGTGGGGAAAAACTCACCCTGTTGATTTTTTTGTTGTTGTGTTCTAGCTCAGGTATGGGCTCTTGTCTGAACAACGTACCCCCTAAGCAGGAGTTTGTGTACCCCACCACAGCCCCGGGTCAGGCCTACGACGCAGACGAACAGTGCCGCTTCCAGTATGGCGTCAGATCTCGACAATGTAAATATGCAGTGAGTATTTTCGGCATACTCCCGTTTAGAGCTGCAGCGATTCGTCGACTTGGTCAACGTCATCGATGATGTAAATACGTCGACGTCCTGTACCTTACATCAGTGCGTTGAGAAAAGATGGTCGCCCACAAAGAAAAAGATAACAATTGGTCGGCCACCGATTATTATTGGCCAATTTCTGTGGAAAAGTTTATGATTGCCAGATGCCAATCAATGCCTTTCAATGGGACGGCGTGGCGAAGTTGGGGGAGTGGCCGTGCCAGCAATCTGAGGGTTACTGGTTCAACCCCCACCTTCTACCATCCTAGTCACGTCCGTTGTGTCCTTGAGCAAGACACTTCACCCTTGCTCCTGATGGGTCCTGGTTAGCGCCTTGCATGGCAGCTCCCGCCATCAGTGTGTGAATGTGTGTGTAAATGGGTGAATGTGGAAATAGTGTCAAAGCGCTTTGAGTTCCTTAAAAAAGGTAGAAAAGCGCTATACAAGCACAACCATTTACCATTTAATGCTGATCACAAAACATATAATCTACGGCTTATGCCTTGCAGCTTGGTCCGTTTGTTGACAGGCGAGGCTACTAAAACTGCTCGCAGCTACAATACAGCTAACTGTTTGTGTATGTCCATACTCAATGCAGAGCATCCACTCTATAAGTAAATATCACTCCAATTGTGGCAAATAAACTACATTTCTCACAAGTTTTAATGTCACTGTGGAACTGGAGAAAAAGGCTGTAAATGCGACACATCGAGCAAGATAGCTAGGCTAGCTGGAAACAAGAGAACAATAAGTGCTTAGTTCACTTTAACACATGTATTGAACCGCTTTACAACAGAAAGTTAGCAGATATTACCAATAAATTAACGGGTAGATTAATAAGAGTCTAGAGAGAGGATAATATTACATCAACGTGTGTGTGTGTTTGCGTGTGTGTGCGTGCGTGTGCGTGCGTGCATGCTCTGTTACTATGTCTGTCGAGTGCCAGACTGTCAGCGATTACAGAGAAGGGTAAAACGATCAATAAGTCGGTTATTGATACCAAGGGTACTACAGTATTTCAGTGATACCAGTGATTAGATCAGTATTGTTTTTTTTATCAAAATCTGATTTTGTTGTTTTGTTGTTAAAAAAAAATCAGTGAATGATTTTGCCCCCTGGACACAGGAGGACTTTGACTTTATATTGGTTAAACAATTGTATTAAATAAAAGAGAATAAATAATGAAATAGTTTAAATATTTAGTTGATATTGTTACAATGCCTTCATGTGTTTTTCTGCTGATTATAATTTTGATTAAAAATTAAAAAAGTAAAATCATTAAGTGATGTTAAACATTTTAAAGTAAAATGTGTTTGTATCGGTCCCACTTCTAGTTTACTTCAAAAAAAGTAAGGCACTTTTATGTTTCCTTTTTTAGATTACACAGTCAATAGTTTACACCATAAATACACTTGGGACGTGGAATGTCACCACGCTGGGGGGAAGGAGCCTAAGCTAGTGCGCGAGGTGGAGAAGTTCCGGCTGGATATAGTCGGAGTCACTTCGACACACAGCAAGGGCTCTGGAACGAGGCAGCGGACAGGTACCGACAGGCCAAGCGGTGTGCGGCTTCAGTGGTCGCGGAGGCAAAAACTCTGACATGGGAGGAGTTCAGGGAAGCCATGGAAAACAAATTCCGGACTGCTTCGAAGCGATTCTGGACCATCTACTACCGCCTCAGGAAGGGGAAGCAGTGCACTGTCAACACCGTGTATGGTGAGGATGGTGTTCTGCTGACCTCGACTGCGGATGTTGTGGATCGGTGGAGGGAATACTTCGAAGACCTCCTCAATCCCACCAACACATATTCCTATGAGGAAGCAGCGCCTGCGGAATCTGTGGTGGGCTCTCCTATTTCTGGGGCTGAGGTTGCTGAGGTAGTTAAAAAGCTCCTTGGTGGCAAGGCCCCGGGGTGGATGAAATCCGCCCGGAATTCCTTAAGGCTCTGGATGCTGTGGGGCTGTCTTGGTTGACTAGACTCTGCAACATCGCATGGACATCAGGGGCGGTACCTCTGGATTGGCAGACCGGGTTGGTGGTTCCTCTCTTTAAGAAGGGGAACCGGCGGGTGTGTTCCAACTATCGTGGGATCACACTCCTCAGCCTTTCTGTTAAGGTCTATTCAGGTGTACTGGAGAGGAGGCTACGCCAGATAGTCGAACCTCAGATTCAGGAGGAACAGTGTAGTTTTCGTCCCGGTCGTGGAACTGTGGACCAGCTCTATACTCTCGGCAGGGTCCTCGAGGGTGCATGGAAGTTTGCCCAACCAGTCTACATGTGCTTTGTGGACTTGGAGAAGGCATTCGACCGTGTCCCTCGGGAAGTCCTGTGGGGAGTGCTCAGAGAGTATGGGGTATCGGACTGTCCGATTGTGGCGGTCCGCTCCCTGTACGATCAGTGTCAGTGTTTGGTCCGTATTGCCGGCAGTAAGTCGGACACGTTTCCACTGATGTTGGACTCTTGTCACCGATTCTGTTCATAACTTTTATGGACAGAATTTCTATGCACAGTCAGGGCGTTGAGGGAATCCGGTTTGGTGGCTGCAGAATTAGGTCTCTGCTTTTTTCAGATGATGTGGTCCTGATGGCTTCATCTTGCCATGATCTTAAGCTCTCACTGGATCGGTTCGCAGCCTGGTGTGAAGCGACTGGGATGAGAATCAGCACCTCCAAGTCCGGGTCTATGCTTCTCGCCCGGAAAAGGGTGGAGTGCCATCTCCGGGTTGGGGAGGAGACCCTGCCCCAAGTGGAGGAGTTCAAGTACCTTGGAGTCTTGTTCATGAGTGGGGGTAGAGTGTATCGTGAGATCGACAGGCGGATTGGTGTGGGGTCTTCAGTAATGTGGACGCTGTCTCGATCCGTTGTGGTGAAGAAGGAGCTGAGCCGGAAGGCAAAGCTCTCAATTTACCGGTCGATCTACGTTCCCATCCTCACCTATGGTCATGAGCTTTGGGTTATGACCGAAAGGACAAGATCACAGGTACAAGCGGCCGAAATGAGTTTCCTCCGCCGGGTGGCGGGTCTCTCCCTTAGAGATAGGGTGAGACGCTCTGCCATCCGGGAGGAGCTCAAAGTAAAACCGCTGCTCTTCCACATCGAGAGGAGCCAGTTGAGGTGGTTCGGGGATCTGGTCAGGATGCCACCCGAACGCCTCCCTAGGGAGGTGTTTCGGGCACGTCCGACCGGTAGGAGGCCACGAGGAAGACCCAGGACACGTTGGGAAGACTATGTCTCCCGGCTGGCCTGGGAACGTCTCGGGATCCCCCGGGAAGAGCTGGACTAAGTGGCTGGGGAGGGAAGTTTGGGCTTCCCTACTTAGGATGCTGCCCCCGGGACCCGACCTCGGATAAGCGGAAGAAGATGGATGGATAGATGAAATGGTATCAGCTAATCTGACTTTCTCTTTTATCCCCTAACCCGGGGGTCGGCAACCCGCGGCTCTAGAGCCGCATGCGGCTCTTTAGCGCCGCCCTAGTGGCTCTCTGGAGCTTTTTCAAAAATGTATGAAAAATGGAAAAAGAGGAGGGGAAAAAAATATATTTTTTGTTTTAATTTGGTTTCTGTAGAAGGACAAACATGACACAAACCTCCCTAATTGTTATAAAGTACACTGTTTATATTAAACATGCTTCACTGATTCGAGTATTTGGCGAGCGCCGTTTTGTCCTACTAATTTTGGCGGTCATTGAACTCACCTTAGTTTGTTTACAATGTATAACTTTCTCCGACTTTCTAGGACGTGTTTTATCATTATGCCACTTCTTTTTCTGTTTCATTTTGTCCACCAAACTTTTAACGTTGTGCATGAATGCACAAAGGTGAGTTTTGTCGATGTTATTGACTTGTGTGGAGTGCTAACCAGACATATTTAGTCACTGCTTGACTGCAAGCTAATCGATGCTAACATGCTATTTAGGCTAGCTATATGTACATATTGCATCATTATGCCTCATGTGTAGGTATATTTGAGGTCATTTAGTTTCCTTTAAGTCATCTTAATTCAATGTATATCTCATGACACACTGTATGTAAAATGGCTTTAAATTTTTTGCGGCTCCAGACATATTTGTTTTTGTATTTTTGGTCCAATATGGCTCTTTCAACATTTTGGGTTGCCGACCCCTGCCCTAACCAAACAACATGCACTTAAAGTTTCTACATACAAGAAAATTGTTGGTGTATGTTTAGGTAATTCATTTGAAAAACGTGTTGCACCACTACACTTAAGAACATTGTGTTACAAAAATAAAATAAATGTACAGATTATTTGATTATTTAAAAAAATAATCAATAGATTAATCGATTCAAGAAATAATCGTTTGATGCAGCCTTACACTGGTTTCCAACATTAAAAAATGGTAAAATGGACCATGTCTACCATAATTTACGGGCTGTAGAGCGTACCTAATTATAAGCAACATCCATCAAATATTTGGACAAATGTTAATTTATATAAATATTGGCCGCACGATTTTAAAAGCCGCAAGTGTACACAAAGAGACATGAAATATTTACACAGGCACTTGTGTTAATTTACAAATTTTAACAAAACACGACATAGAGTAGCCCAGCGGAAAGGTCATTGAGTGTTGTCTTCGTCCTTCTCCTCCGGAAGTCCGCTCTTTCAGGGCCCTTTAGTGGTGGTGGATTTTTGATCGAAGCGGCAGCTGTTTCATTTTTCAGAGGCTCGGTTGATCATTTTCGGCTTATAGGCTGCGTTGTGCGCATTTCGTCGTTTCTTCTCCATGACAATGATGAGTCCATAATGCGCTAAATGGCTGACTGAATGATTGCGTGAGTAGGGATGGGAATTGATACGATTTTTACAATTCTGATTCCTTTTGATTCTGCTTAACGGTTCGGCTCCTTATCGATTCTCATTTGGATGAAAGGATAGCAAACAGGTTGGTTAGCATCAATCAACTTTGTTTAGTTCAGAAAAAAACATGAGTATACAAACCCAACACTGAGGTCTTAAAAAACCTTAAAAAACAAAAAATAATTTGTTTTAAAAATAACTCTAATAGCATAAATATTATAATGTAGTATTAAACAAAATACAACATAAATTATTCTGTGAGAAATGACATTTACACAGAAATGTTTAGTAACATGTTCAACATTTTTCAAATAGTAATGAAAAGTATTATTTAAAAAAAAGTATTTATACAGTATATACAGTAAATTAACCATTATTTTGCAGAAAATGAAGCATATCTGTGATATTACTGACTAATCATGGTGTCTTCAGCTGTGGAGAACATCTCTTACACAGGAAGTGACTGCCGGTCAGATGCCGTTTTGTCAGGTGATGCATGAGAATCATTCATTTCATGTTTACAGTTAATAATAACATGTTTTAACATGATAGGCAGTGTTAGTTACCTGCAGTATTAGCAGCAAACGATTTTCTGACTTTGCAGCTGCTGCTGGAGGTGATTTACTTCCGTCTCGGAGGGGATCGAAAACGCTTCATTCATACATTATCACGTGCTGTCTGCCAATGTTTCTGCTCGTATTTTGTCAATTTGATGCAATATGCACCTTACAAGTATTGCAAATTACCCTGTTGTGTTCGTTTCTCGTGAATAATTCTAACGTCCGTGCTGCTGATCGGCGCCGTGCGTGGTTGTCATGTGTGCCCACAGGCATCGATAAGGGAATTGTTAACAAAACTGTCAAATGATTCCCTGGAATCAACACCAACCGTTTTTTGATTCCCATCCCTATGTGTAAGTGTGTGTTATTTAATTTGAACAATTTCATTGGTTCACGTGACTGAACTGGTGTGACGAGGCGAAATGTATTGGTTTGTGAACCCGTAAAAATCAATTAGCCAATTAGCCACAGCATTGTATAAAGCGCAGGGTTAAAGCGTTGGGACAAAGTAGCGTCTTATAATCCGGAAATTACGGTCATTGTAAATTATTTTGAAGTACACAGACCAAAGTTGGGAGACATACAAGTTTGGGGAAAAAAAAGTTAAATTGTTAAAATTGTTAAATTGTTAAAATATTGGAATAAAGAGACTCAGTTATTTTGTTTTTGGAACTAAACCTTGATGCACCAGAGAAGCCGTGGTCAGGGAAAAGGCTGCGGAATGCGAGCCTTTACGCCAAAAGAAGAAAAATGCAGATTTATCCTGGACACAACTTGAGATTTACGGAGTATTTTATTAAAAGCCCCACTGAGATCCAATAGTATTGTATAAACCACAGAAATAAGCATTACTGGGGCTCCTTTTAAGAGAACCTATGATGAGTTTAGTCTTTTCTGCCTTATAAATGTTACAAAGTTGGATACTCCTGTTAAACAATGTCAAAGCTTGAAATCACATTTGGGTGTAAACTTGCACGCAGTTGTGAATGCCTTTGAACAGTGTTTGTAGGGGCCATTTGCATTTCTGACATTATAGATTGACCTCTCTACTAATGTAGATGTACTAATGTAGGCCCATCATCTAGAAATATATTTCCCTTTTCAACCGCTCATGTCATAACCCCACAACGTTCAAAAGAAAGTTGAAACCTCACCTTTTTAAAACTGTTTTTAATACTGGACAAACCATCTCATAATACCGTATTGTCTTTCATTTGGAGTTTGGAGGGGTTCATTTGCATCTAGTCTGGTTCGATCCCCAGCTTCCGCCATCCTATTCACGTCCATTGTGTCAAGCAAGACACTTCTCCCTTGCTCCTGATGGGTCGTGGTTAGGGCCTTCATGGCAGCTCCATCAGTGTGTGAATGTGTGTGTGTGAATGGGTAAATAACCCATTTACCATAATCTATTTAATTTATTTATTTATATATAACATGTTTATATACATACTTTTTTTTTTCAACCATACCATATTAAACTTTTAAAATTACTATGCCCAAACACACATACAGGAGGTCTGCAGCGAGCTTTGGTGTATGAGCAAGAGCAACCGATGCATCACCAGCAGCATACCGGCTGCAGAAGGAACCATCTGTCAGACCAACACAATTGAGAAAGGGGTAATTGATATCTTGAGTTTTATGAGGAAATCTCCATTAATGTATATACTTTGTGTGCTGTGCCTGTGAATATCAGTCTTCTTTTACATCATGTGGGTTGTATATGTGCTACAGTGGTGCTACAAGAGGCTCTGTGTGCCATATGGGACGCGTCCTGAGGGTGTGGATGGAGGTTGGGGACCATGGTCACCCTGGGAGGAGTGCAGCAGGACCTGCGGAGGTGGCGTCTCCTCCTCTATCAGATATTGCGACAGTCCGAGGTAAATGTTTACTTTGTCGTCCACTTGCAGCTCAGTGTCAGTTTTGCAGGGCCTTAGGAAAATTCTCTCCTCTTAAATTAGGTGAGTGTGTGAGTTTAAATTACACATCACAAATTATAAAACATGGCAGTCCTTGAAAAGACTAGCTTGGATAGCAGCAGTTTTTTCAAAACTGGACATAGAGGACCTAAATATATTACTGTTTACTGTTTTTGTTGACTTTTTTATTATCAGGGTGATGTTACTTTTCTTACCTCTTACCCGACATTACCTTGAGATCAACAACATATCTAATTCATAGAAACCCCTTCTAACAGCCACGGAATATGGAGGGAATTTTATATTGCAGGGATATTCAACTAAATAGTTTTGGGGGACATAGTTCCAGAAAACTAAGGACTGAGGGGCAGGAGATTCTCCCTTCACTATTAGTCTTATTTTGTAAATTCCGAAGAACCAGCATCCTCTACATTTGATTGTGGTCTATTTGTTTTGTCAGAGTTAAAGGAGTGCTCTGCAGTTTTTAAGGATCTTCTGCAAAAAAGATAGTCAAATAACTATATGACAGCTTTAGAGAATCTATTGCAAAAATTTAAGTCTGTCACAAGTTTTTGAACTGAACTCATGGGCTACCAGTTAAAAAAAACACCCAAATGATGAACAAGAGAGGACCTAAAATGGAACCTTGAGGAACACCACAAGTATAACTAAAGAAGTTGAACAAATGACTACTGACTGCATCTGAAGTAAACAAGCTACAGAACACCATAGTTACACAAATCACATCAAGAAAAACAAACTAACTGCCACAAAAGGAGAGGACTTAACGGGGTTCATTGAGAAATGCCTCAGTTATGTAAATCACAAGTTTAGACCCCAGTGTTCTATGTTTGCTAGCAAGGTTAAAATGTCACTGCAAGGATCAGCCAATGTGTTTAAAGTGGTCCAAGTTTCTCTTTACAAGAGGAGCACTTTATTGTTTTTAGTAATTTGCTGCAAAAATATTTGCCTCCCATGTTTTGAACTGAACTCAGGGGCCGGTATGGTGTCATTCACTGGCCGGATTTGGCTTACTGGCCGCCAGTTAATTATCCCTGTTGTATTAGCTCCTTATTTTTGACACTTTAATACAGGGTTGTAATGGAGGCTGTCTGTGACAGTGAGTTTGAAAATAAAAACTATGATGAAGACAAGCAGCACAGAGTTGAGAAGCCAGCATTGAGTTAAATGACGGTTAGAATCTATTAAATCGTACTAAGATATGTCTGACTGGTCCGATTGTGTGCGTTTGATTGAAGGCCAACCATTGGTGGAAAGTACTGCCTTGGAGAGAGAAAGCGCTACAGATCCTGCAATATTGATGTGAGTTGTGCCTGCTTTCCTAATTGTCACTGTCACTCATTATTTTCCGTCAATGGACTAGAATAGTGATGGGTCCGATACTGGCCAATAGTTCTGTGCGATGTGGTCAAAAAATATATATCCCTAAGGAAGTAATTTTATAGCCCGTTAACGATATACTGTATGTAACATTACAATAGTACCTCACCTTACGAGATTAATTGGCTCTGTGACAGAGCTCTTATCTCACTTGTATCTCAAATAAACATCTCCCATTAAAATAAATTTTAACATGTAACATGCCTTTTAAAAATAAAAACACATAATTAGATTTTAAAAAATTGTATGAAAAACAATACAATAAAATATACTACAAACAACTACAATAATTTTTAAAACCTATTTACTTTAGGGTATGGATTTATGTGGCATCTCTTCTCAGCTGATTTTCCGCCAGTTTCTTCATATTTTCATGTTTGGATATTATTTTGACATTCTTGGCTGGTGTTATCATCCACTTTTTTCTTCCCAGCACTGTCCTTCAAACTCACGTTCTTACTTTCCACGGTTGGAAAAACAAAGTTACGTCCATCTCTAGCTATAGCTATAGCAAGTAAAACGAGATGATTTGGTCGGATTTTACTGGGTTCACTGTGACATTTGCTACACCAACTAATGACAGGGATGCTTGCAACTAAAATGTTGCTTGCAATTGAAACTACTGTAACAATTAATCAATGACAGCTCTTATCTTGAAATGCTTGTTAGTGTACTCTTAAGTTGAGGAAGAATTGTGTGGTATTTTTTCTTAAAATTGTATAGTATATACACACAGTATATGTGTGTGTATATATATGAGGTGGCGACTTGTCCAGGGTGTACCCCGCCTTCCGCCCGATTGTAGCTGAGATAGGCTCCAGCGCCCCCCGCGACCCCGAAGGGAATAAGCGGTAGAAAATGGATGGATGGATATACATATGTGTGTATGTATATATATATATATACATATATATATACATGTATGTATATATATTTAAAAAAAAAAAAAAAATATATATATATATATATATATATATATATATATATATATATATATATATATATATATATATATATATACATACATATATATATATATATATATATATATATATATATATATATATATATATATATACATATATATATACATATATATATATATATATATACATATACATATATATACTGTATATATATATATATATATATATATATATATATATATGTATGTGTGTGTGTGTATGTGTATATATATATATATATATACAAATATATGTATGTATGTATATATATGTATATATGTGTATGTATATATATATATATATATGTATATATATATATATATATATATATATATATATATATATATATATATATATATATATATATATATATATATATATATATATATATATATATATACGTAATACAAAAATCTATTTGTTGAATACAAAACATTATGGCCGTTAACAAAGAAAAATCTATAAATTAAAAATCCATAAATTAGCCGCACCGTTTAAAAGCCGCAAGTTTCAAAGCGTTGGAAAAAAGTTGCGCTTATTGTACGGAAAATACAGTATATCGTATGATATACATTTTTATGTTGTATAAGCGGTAGAAAATGGATGGATGGATTACGATGTACATCGTAATATCGCACAGCCCCAAATGACTGGATTGGATATGGGGAAAAAATACAACCCCTCAAAAAGCCCAAACTCTCACATTTATGCTTACCGTAATTTCCGGACTATAAGCCGCTACTTTTTCCCCTCGTTCTGGTCCCTGCGGCTTATACAAGGGTGCGGCTTATTTACGGCCTGTTCTTCTCCGACACCGACGAATAGGATTTCGGTGGTTTTAGTACGCAGGAGGAAGACGATGACACAATGATTAAAGACTGACTTTTCATATACCGGTAGGCTGGTTATTTTGATAACGTACAGGCGAGCACTTTGTATTACTTTGCACCGTTGTATTATTTGTACTCTGCACGAATGCTGTTCGCCATGTCAAAGATGTGAAAGTTTGATTGAATGATTGAAAGATTTATTGTTAATAAATGGGACGCTTTGCGTTCCCAAACAGTCATCTCTGTCCCGACAATTCCCTCCGTGGTAGCAGGAACCCCTATAAACTACGGTAATTACACATCAAAACCCTGCGGCTTATAGTCGGGTGCGGCTTATATATGGAGCAATCTGTATTTTCCCCTAAATTTAGCTGGTGCGGCTGATAGTCAGGTGCGGCTTATAGTCCGGAAATTACGGTAATTTAACGTTGTACGACATGCTGTGAATAGAGACACAGCGCCTGGAAGACTTTTAAACACAATAGCCAAGTGCAATTTTTGCGATGTGGCAGCATTTTCAAGTGGGTATGCTCGGTTTTTTGCCATATTATTGGAGTTTAGGCCATGAAGTATTTGATTGTACACTAGAATTATAATCCCTTTTTATTTGATGCAAGTCTAAGATTTATTTAATTCCATTTAATTTTGTATCTTTGAAAGGTGCTGCTCAATTTGGTGACCAAAAACATGCTTTTAAAATATGAAGAGCTCCAGCAATATTCCATAACTTGAGTCATGTTTTGGTGGGCATCTATATTAAGTAACGTACATGCATACAACTCTATTACTTGAACAAAACAGGAGAAAATAAGGTTGGTCTTAGCCGATACACAACGTTGCTGTATAGTGGTACTTCAACCTCCGAGCGCATTGCGTTCCACGATCTAGCTCGTAACTCGGAATAGTTGCATCTTGAAGCAGCTCTGCCCGTTGAAATGAACCGAAATAAATTTTATCAGTGCTTGGCCCTCTCAAAAAAACACCACAATTTTAACATGTAACGTTCCTTTTAAAAAAGAAAAAGTAACTGTTAGATAAAAAATACTGTTTAAAAAAGAACACAATAGTCGTACAAACAACTACGGTACAGTATTTTGTTGATATAATACAGTAATAATGTACAGCATTTACTTCTCCAAGCAGACGGAAGAGGACTTTGAAATCCTTCTTAGTCCGTTCTAATTGGTTTCCAACATGTACAACGAGTCAAGTTATTGAAGAGGGAATGCTGGTCAATAAAACTGCGATAAAAACAAGTAATGGTGTTAAAAAAGCGAATATTCCAAGTTATGTTTTCCCCCACAATCGGTGTTATAGTACAAAATGCCGAGAGAGTTACTTAGGAGCAGCGGGAGTGGAGAGGACATCGCAGGTTCGTTGTGAGGTACAGCAACAGACCGCCTGGACACCTAAAACAGCTTCAGGCGTGTGCATTAAGCCGAGTCGTTGGTAAAGGAGCGAGCTTCAGCAGCAAGAAGATGTCGACTGGAAGGCTGTGGAAGCTCGACCGCTGCTAAAGGTTTGGTTTCCAGTGGTTGGAAAACAGAGTTATTTCAATCTCTAGCTTTACGATAATGGTAGTTAAAGGTTTGCTTTACAGTGGTTGGAAGACAAAGTTATTTCAATCTCTAGCTTTAAGATAATGGTAGCTAAAGGTTTGGTTTCCAGTGGTTGGAAAACAAAGTTATTTCAATCTCTAGCTTTAAGGTTATGGTAGCAAGTTAGACCAGTGTTTTGGGGCAGATTTTATGGTATTAGTGACATTAGATATGCCATCTAGCGGCTCGGAGGCTCTTTACTTAAATGATGCTCGCAATTTAAAGCATAACAAAAATCCGAGACACCTTCTAGCTCAAAATACTTGTAACGTATTTTTGGGACTATAAGGTGCACTTAAAATCTTTTCATTTCCTCAAAAATCGACAGTGCGCCTTATAACCCGATGTGCCTAATGTACGTATTAATTCCAATTGTACTGATGACTGTTCAATATATTACGCAAGCAAGTACCTGTAAGCAAGCAACAACAAAACTTTGATGTTTCATTGAGAATATAGAACATTACACATGGCGCTCAAAAGTATGTCAAAATATTTTAGTATGACTTTGGTAAGCTACGAAGCCGCACCACTTGATGGAACACGGAGCATTACGGCGTATTGTGCTTCAACATACAGTTATTATTATGGTGTGTATATAGAGACCCCAAAATGGCACCTATTATGAGACAATACTGTGCGAAACCAACTTTACTAATGTGTATTTGGGATCTGCATAAGTCCCAAAAAGTTGAATCTGCACCGTCAAAAAACTCCTTCTTTTTCGATATCCTCTTGTTGTGGGGCATTCATCCTCCGCTGTTGCCATTTCCAATATAAAGTAGTGTATAGTTTTAACTTACATCCGTCAGGGGCCTTGCTATGGAAGCGCTACAAACTACAGGTACAACAAAGATGGCGAGGAGAAGCCGGTGTTGAAGTGGAGCCACGTAAATAAGACCACCCACAAAACGGCGCATCCTGAAGAGATGGTCAGAAAGCGGCTTGAAGATGGTTTGTGAAACATAATCTATTCAACATTTTGACCAATGAACCACCATTAGACCACAAAGAAGAGTTTTTAAATGTAGAAAAAAAATCATAATATGACTCCTTTAATGCGCTTTACAAATCGGTGCACCTTGTGTATGAAAATAGACCGGAATAGACCCGGTCATCGGCATTGAGCCTTATAATCCGATGCGCCCTATAGTCCGAAAAATATGCTAAATTGAGGTTTTCACTGTATCAGTATGAAAAAGAAGTAATGCTCCTTCCCTAGTGTAGAAAACAGGCTTCATTTTACATTTTTGTTGCAGGAGTGCTCTGTAAACTCACAGGACTTTCGGGAGATCCAATGTTCCAAGTTTGACAATGTTCCATTTCGAGGGAAGTTTTACATGTGGAAGCCGTACAGAGGAGGTGAGTAAGCGTGTGACGTATTTTCACTACAATGACTATGACCTCTAAACAAACAAGATCAGATGATCCTTTTACTCAAAGGTGGCCCCCAAAAAACAATACTCTTAACACTTTTTGTCAACACCGTTTACATTTCATCACCTGCATAATGTGTCATAAGCTTTTGCTTAAATGTTTTAGTCTCATGCATGGTGTTCTCCAAATGTGCAGCATTAAGTTAAGTTTGCCTACCAATTCAAACACCAAACTCTCGTAAGCATTGCAGAATAGTCACTGTTTACATTTGAAGAGTTCAGACGCAAAAACAAAATGAATCCATTTCCGTTGTTTTGTTTGAATCAATGTTTTTTGTGGAGCTTTTCATTAAACAGGAATCCCGCTGATGTGGGTTGCAATTGAATCGTTTCCAAGAACCAAAATAAAACTCCCAATTTTAAGGACGCACATTTATTACAAAAATTTAATTTTTATAATTTTGCACACATTTTGCAGCAAAATCAGATAACTCCAAATACGTTTTTTGTTGTTGCAAAAACAGGCAAATCCTACCTATACGATGCCAGCATGACCCTTAAAATGAGTTAAAACAGATCTTTTTTTTTAAGAGGAATGTTTATTCCATCACTAAATAATTAATTTCATCCACACAAACCTTTTCTGGCTGATCCCTGGACAGGGGTGTGCAGGGTATACAATGACGGCTGCATCATGACATCATTACACTGACAGCTGCATCACAAGACAACAACATCAGAGTAAGCACATAATTCAGTTTGTCATTGGAGAGAGTGGTGGCTCCACACATATCCTGTACATTATGTACACAGGCAATGGACATGATTTTTTTTTTTGCTCACGGGCCACTTAGATTTATCAGGATAGCATCTCTTTTTACGCCCAGTAGACGAGGGCGCCACACGCTCACTGATTTCTTCAAAGTTATTCATTATTGACGCTTTAATTTAGTTACAATCATGGCAAAGCAGACACGAAGCGAGCCAACCTGGGCGCTGATGTTGGATGACGTCATCAAATTTCAATGCACTGATTGGTTCTGATGGATTTGTTTGGTTGTGCCACAAAGACAGCATGGAGCTAGTCGGTTTTTGAACTAAAACCGAATATTCAAAAGTGAAATGCAAAAGATAATTTTTTGGGGGGGGGGGGGGGGGCAGGTGCGATTTTACCTTTTGTGGTACTCACAGCCTAATATCGACTGCAATGGTGTTGACGGTTTTTGCGCCTGTAGTCTTCATTTTTATTGTGCTATTTTACCGTAGCCAAAAATATACGCATTAAGATTAAGCATAATCTTTACGTTTAATACGAGTATCCAACATTGTAACATAAATGAGTCAGAAAAGTCTAAATTCATTATAGGTCTTCTTCAATTTCATGATTTCAACCTCTGAAATTGCAGTATTTCTATTTTATGTTCTTACTTAAAGACTGTATTGAAGTAGTCAGAAGGTAATAGACGGACAGGGCGTGTGCGTGTGTATATATATGTGTGTGTGTGTGTGTCTTTGAATGTCTTTGTATCTGTTCAAAGAAGACAAAGTACCTGCAGATGCAGCCTCTAGAGAGTCTTGTATCCCACAATGCTCCTCCACACTGGATGTGACAGATAAATAGTTCCAACGACATAAGTGCCTTTAATCTTAGCCTCTACTAACATAATGACTCACAGAGATAAGTAGCAAGGCAATTGCAGATTCAGACAGCTGATTCTACAATGCAAATCTCTTCCAGCTGTTCAAATAGGAGCAGTGTGTCCCGGGTCAGGTCACGCCGTACTGTCATTGTCATGCCTGGCTCTCTTCCTTTTTCTTCATAGCTCCTCTTCCTGAACCTCCTTCTGTCCCAGAGTTTAGTTGGCTATTATGCAATCACTCCCTCTCGCTCAAGAAACAGCCGTCTTCTCTCAGCCCATGCAGACAGCCAAGGACGGCTCATTAAACAAGGCCATCAATGAGAGGGATCTTTTTAAGAACAATTGCCCTTTACACTTGACGCTCAGACACCATGGGATGGCCTGCAAGTATGAATACACACGCAGCTGCAAGCAGCGATTGCCCTGCCAAAGCTAGGCACTATGGGAATTGCAGTTTTCCATGCTCTGACCACTTGATCATTTCTGAGAGCTGCCAGGACATACTGTACATGTTTGATGGTGCCAGCACAAACAAACCCAGCTTAGACGGATGTCAGCAGCCACTCTTATAAAGAAACTGCTGATGGGCTGCACCAAATGAAAAATTATACCATACTGTATGATTTAAAACCACTGTTGAAATGCTGTGCATGAAAATGTTAATGAGTGTCCCTTTACTTGAATGACATTTTCCTAATAAATGAGTGGACTTTTTTTTTCTGTGCAAATAGGAGTTAATCCACCTAATAATTCCATTACCTCCCTGCTTGGCACGCAGCATCAAGGGTTGGAATTGGGGGTTAAATCACCAAAAATGATTCCCGGGCGCGGCCACCGCTGCTGCCTACTGCGCCCCTCACCTCCCAGGGGGTGATCAAGGGTGATGGGTCAAATGCAGAGAATAATTTCGCCACACCTAGTGTGTGTGTGTGACAATCATTGGTACTTAATTTTAAGTTACATTTCCCTAAGGTATACAAATTACAGTTGCCTCAAAAGCAGACCTGGGCAATTATTTTGATTCGGGAGGGCACATTTGTCGGTTAAAATGCGTCTGAGGGCCGGTATTATGTGTGTGTGTGTGTATATATATATATATATATATATATATATATATATATATATATATATATATATATATATATATATATATATTGTCATGTCTGTGTTAATCATGTTTTTGTTTGGCCATGTTTTGCTTGGTTTTTGGACTCTCTTTAGTTCCTGGTTGCACTTCCTTGTTTTGTTTGGTTTCCATGGTCACCCATTAGTTTTCACCTGTCATGTCACGCACCTGTTTCACGTTTTGAGTCACGCACCTGTTGTTAATCATGTCTGGGTTATTTAAGTCTTTCTTTCTGTTCACTCGTTCTGCGTTCATTGTCTTTGTCACACCGGTTCATGTCTCTTGCTGACCAAGTAAGTCATAGTCCATGTCATAGCTTCTGCTAACTAGCAGCTTCTTTTGTGTTTTAGGCACGCTTGCCTTTTTTGTTGTATTTTTGTGTTTGTGGTAGTGAGTGATTTTGTTAAATAAATCCAAGCCTACCTTCACGTTGTCGTCCGGAGCCGTTTTTGCGTTGGAAGAACAACTCTGCAGCAAGCTGCGACCCCCCCCCCCCCCCACGTGACATATATATATATACTGTATATGTGTGTGTATATATGTATATATACTGTATATATGTGTGTGTATGTATATATATATATATATATATATATATATATATATATATATATATATATATATATATATATATATATATATATATATATATATATATATATATATATATATATGTGTACAGTATACACTCACACATACTGTATATATATGTGTACAGTATACACTCACACATACTGTATATATATGGCATGGCAGCAGGATACTTCTGTGTAACAGAGAAGGGACTGACGGATGATTGTGAGACAATATTCACTGGTCTTATTTTATTTTCGATTTTTAACATGACACTGTGAATTTGTCTGTATCTAATTTTTTTGACACAATATTTTAGCTGTAAAAAGTGTCGCACATTCTGCTTTGTTTGCTTGGTTCCCATTTTTAAAGAACAGTTTAAACATGTGTAGGTTGTTAGAATGCTAAAAATATTATGACAGACTACCTCAAAAAACTGAATCCAATTTTACAGTCTTTTTGCTGAATAAAAGAATGTAGATGAAAATATATAATGTGGGATTTGTAATACATATAAACGATAAAAGAACATGAACGTCACTCCTCCTTACTTTCCAGACGACCGTCTCAAGATCGATCTTTTACAATAAAGCAAAATGCAACAAATATGCTACAAACACGGCAAAACATGAATGCAAAGGACAAAAAACACTCACAGATCCATCCATTTTCTACCATTTGTCCCTTATCGGGTCGAGGGGGGTGCTATAGCCTATCCCAGCTGCACACGGGCGGAAGGCGGGGTACACCCTGGACAAGTCGCCACCTCATCGCAGGACTAACACAGATAGACAGACAACATTCACACACACATTCACACACTAGGGGCAATTTATATAATACTAATTCATATAATATCACTTTGTTGTAGAAATCTGCTTTTGTGTCCCTTCCTGACACTCACGTCTCAGGCTGGCTGAAAAACGCCCACTCTGATTTTTGCCTCGTCTGCTTGGCTGTGACATATATTACCGTAATAACCTGTAGATAACTCAAAAATGCAGATTCCAACCATTGGAATACTCTCTATAGTTTAAGACTTATGGTCATTTGAAAAATGCACTGCACATTGTATTGGCGGTTCCAGTGTCAATGGTAAAGGTTTAAAAATAATAATAATTCGGAGACTTCCGGGGGGCCAGGTTGGACAGCTTAACGAGCTGCATATGGCTTGCGAGCCGTAATTTGCCCAGGTCTGCTCAAAAGTCACACAAAAACTTGGGTTTGAACCACCACCATTACGCAAGGCATCAGATAAAAGTGTGATGACAACTATATGATTAATGCAAGGTATAAAAGGACTACAAATGTAGTCCAAGCAAAACTGTCTGCAGTTTTTTTTTTTTTTTTTTTTTTTCACAATCATTATTAGAGGATTCTACAGATTAAAAAAATAAGAAAAATAAAAGCGCTTGCAAGATTTGTGAACAATATTTGAGAGGAATAGGTCTTTTGTGTTTATAGCAAAAGTTTCAGATCTTTGAGTTCAACTCATTAAAAATGGGAGAAAAAATAAAAGTGTTGCGTTTATATTTTTGTACAGTGTAATTTGTATTTTTTTTTACATTGTTTCTTTTTTCTTTTCATTTTATTTAAACAGACAAATAAATAAATGTGGCTTCACTAAATGTTTTTTTCATTGAGCTACTATATGGGGCACAATGTTATGGCACCCAACAAATTCTGCCTAGCAACAAGTGGCTAGGCAAACGTGTGTTATATGGCCCAAAAAATATTTGAGCATTTGTTTTAATGTGTGTCTTGCTACATATTTGTGTCTGTAATGATTTTTGTTTTTGCATACCACTAAACTGTTTTGTGTGTATGCGCGTCTGCGTGTTTGTGTGTAGGTGGGGTGAAGATCTGCTCTCTGAACTGCCTCGCAGAGGGATACAACTTCTACACGGAGCGTGCACCTGCGGTAGTGGATGGCACACCATGCCGAGACGACTCCCTGGACGTGTGTGTAAACGGCGAGTGTAAGGTAAGCTCTCTCTATGATTGACAGCTTGGAGACGTGAGCTAGGGTTGCCACCTTTCAGAACTGGAAATAAGGAACACTCTTCACGGCGGCACGGCGAAACTGCACGGCCGAAAGGAATTTGAGGGTTTGGCTCCCCAAAACCCTGAAATGCATAAAAACGTGTATCTTGTATATGAAAAAAATATATGTATATATTTGCAGTTTAACACCCAAAAAACTAAATTAAATTCTTGAACTTGTGTATACATGTTTAGATAAATTATTACGTCCATGTATCGTAGCTAGCCTGAACTTGAGCATATAGGCCTGGCCTACTGTATTCTATACATATAAAGTGCTGTAAATTAAACAAAGCCTGTCTGGGGACACCTTTACTGAAAGAGGACAATACTTAAATGAAATTTAGTATATAAAGTCCTGAAATGTAACGATTGGGGACACTTAAAGAGAAAACAAATGCAACACTTGTGTGTATACATGTTAAAGGCTGAATAGACTGAACTAGGCTGAACTTGAGCATATACTGTATTATACGCATATAAAGTGATGTAACAAAGCCTGTCTGCGGACACTTTAAGAGAACTATAGTAAAATGAAACACTTTTTTTGTGTGAACCCAAATGAAAAGATGAAGAGAAAAAAAGGAGAAAAAGTGCATATTTTTGAAGGTGTTTTCTCTTTTGAGTTTGAGGATGCGGTGGAGTATCTGCTGTAGACATTTTTTTAAACGCGCAGTGCACACTGGTGCGGTCAGCAGCGTAACTAGGCAGCGATCATGACAGACAGCGCAGAGGGGCGGGCTGCATGCAGGCAGACAGCGCAGAGAGGCGGGGCTGCGTGCAGGCAAACAGAGGGGAGGTGCTGCGTGCTGCGTACAGTAAGACGGAGTCGGAGAGGATTTGACACAGAGGAGAGCGAACCAGATGTATCATATGCAGCCACACTCGGGGGTCCGCTTAGACAACGTTGCTGTCTTTACTGTCATGTCTTTTATTTTGTTCATTATTGTTAAATTCAGTGTGGGACAAATAGGAAAATACGGAAGAAAACGCATTTCAGTCCCAATTACGGGTCGATTCCATATTTTACGGGGTGGGTGGCAACCCTAACGTGAGCAGACAGCGTGTACAGTATTTAGCAGAAGAGAGTATCCACTCTAACGGCCTGTGGACCTTGGAAAACTGCCATAGCTGACGATCCCTGTTAATAGCTGCTTAACTTAAAAATTCCACCTCTGGCAGGAAACTCAGGTTTCTTTTATTTGTGCTCTTTTAATGTCTCGATTTATAACAAAAAACAGGCATTTAACGGCAGTTTATTTGGCATTGACATTTTGCATTAGAACGTAAAATAGTTTGGTCACTAGCTCTATCTACCTCCTGTCTCCTTTGTGATGTGCAATGATGTCTGCCTGCAAAGCAGCGTCCTCTGCAGTCGACCTTTGTGTTTTGCATAACAGGTATATTATTTTCAGAAATCAGTAACTGACACAAGAAATACACCAAAAACAAAGTCCACTTTACTGATGCTGGTTCCCAGGAGGATATGCAAAAGTATGAGGCGTATATACAGTATATATATATGTATGTATATGTATATGTATATGACCGAAAGGACAAGATCACGGGTACAAGCGGCCGAAATGAGTTTCCTCCACCGGGTGGCGGGGCTCTCCCTTAGAGATAGGGTGAGAAGCTCTGCCATCCGGGAGGGGCTCAAAGTAAAGCCGCTGCTCCTCCACATCGAGAGGAGCCAGATGAGATGGTTCGGGCATCTGGTCAGGATGCCACCCGAACGCCTCCCTAGGGAGGTGTTTAGGGCACGTCTGACCGGTAGGAGGCCACGGGGAAGACCCAGGACACGTTGGAAAGACTATGTCTCCCGGCTGGCCTGGGAACGCCTCGGGATCCCCAGGGAAGAGCTGGACGAAGTGGCTGGGGAGAGAAAAGTCTGGGCTTCCCTGCTTAGGCTGCTGCCCCTGCGACCCGACCTCGGATAAGCGGAAGAAGATGGATGGATGGAACTGATTAATTTTTT